>NC_136502.1:63078914-63157416 GCF_053919585.1 Euprymna scolopes
AATGGATGACACTGAGAACATAGCGTCAGTGTTAAGGAACGGATGATCGGTAGGGAACTAGGTGCAGCCAAAGTTGCAGACTGAAGGAGCGAGGTACAGGCGAGGTTGCAGGCCAGAGGAGCAAGGTTGCAGGCCGGAGGAGCGACGTGCAGGCGAGGTTGCCAGAAAAGCTGCAGGAGGAGCTGGACGAGCTGGAAGCATCAAGGGATGAAAAGGCTGCGGGAATGAGCTGGAAGCCACTGGAGAGAGCTGGAAGCACTGGAGACTAGAAGTTCGCTGCTGGGGGGGGGTCTCAGGAGGCAAGCAGCAATGAATTGCATTAGTGAAAAAACTTATTAACCCTGATGTTTAGCCCTGATAAGGGCTGTTTGAACTACTGCTGAGATGGCTGCTGTCACTGCTGCTCGAATCCTTCAGCGCTGGTGCGACATGACTGGTAGCGTCAGTCGTCGCTTTGGGAGCCTCTTCCTGCTCCCCAGCCAAGATGCCTGACTGGGCCGAAACGAGCTGTATTCATTTGACCAGCATGATGTTAGTGGTGTCGCTCCCAATAAGACAAATGAACGACTCTAATTAATTCCAGAATGAAATTTATGCAATCAAAAGTAGAATGGGAATTTGTTGATTCCATTTAAATTAATTTCGTCCAAAAGTAAAAAGTCAATTACCTGTTTTGTTTGATATATTTGAATTCCGACGTGCGTAGTGAAGTTGATGATAAAAAGAAAGGGAAGGTGAATGTATTCACTGAACCTGGATATTGTTCATATGTTAGCTCGCATTAGCCAATCACGTCCTTTGTTTAAGGTAAGGGAAGGCGAAGAGAACACCGAGGTGAAGAAAGAAATAACAAAAATGTAGGCGATGATTTTGAAACCGTGACAAATCTTTCTTCAACATATTCTTCAAATATGGTAAAACTTGTAATGCGTTCATGAATTCTTTTCAATTGTAATACATTCATTTAGTAATTTTTAAAATAATTTTCATTTATGAGAGTGGGGGGGCAAGTAGAAAAAGCAAATTCACGATAAAAATGTTTTCCAGATAAAAATCAGCGCAAAGAATTCCAGAAAAAAAAAAAAAATTTTGAAAGTCTGTGTCTGTTTTGCATGATAAACATTATTCCAAATTTTTATACTCCTAAACTCAACCCCAAACTCTGTATATCCTAATGTATATTAATACTGTATTCTTGTAAGTTTTATCATCTCTCCTGTTCCAACTGGACAAATAGCCAATTGCACTTCTCCTTAAGCTACTATAAAATCACATACTTTGCAAATACCTTCTGAGAGGAGTTTAACTTCCGGTCTTTAACTTTTAGAAGGCTGACACATTAAAAATCCATAAACTTCTATAGATTTCTATTGCTAAGGCATGCATTAGCTTAACTTATACTCTATCGCTTATCTATAGAATAGATACTTATTAGCCATAGTTTGTACTTAGATTTAAAGTGATCTGTATTAAGTACCAACTCTATATCTTTCTTTCCCTTAGATGGGTGAAAGTACTGGTAATTGTCTTTACATGAAACTAACACTTAAAGCACATTTCGAATCGTACCCTAACTCTTTATACTATATTTTTTTCAATTTATTTATTAATCCACAAACCATATTTAATCCTTGCTGAACTCAAGTAGATATTAACCTTAAATCTACACCTTATATACATACCTCCACTCAAAATATGTGAAAAATCCACATCTTCTAATCTTAATCCAATTTTGATACTTACTCTATTAATCCTAACTACCCATGCAGGGGCGTAGAAATACCTGGCTTTGAAACTAGGTGTAGAGATAAGTCTCTCGGTGCTGATGAACCCATAGAACTGGTCAGGTCATCTATCTAAGAGAAGGAAGACTGATGTAAATCTGTGCCACTGACCTCATAAGTCTTGACACCAAACGAGGGAGGAAGGCCTCCTTAGTCCTGGTCGACAACCTCAATCAAATCACTGATTTGCAAACCTAAACTGCTTAAGGAGCAGATAGGCCCTGCCTATCGCCCAGCTTCCATACTCCTTCTTTGCTTATTAGTCTGGAGCAGAGGTGCGATCATAGACTCATTATAGACGCCCAGTGCTTAGCCTTGTTTCCTGACTAAGGCAATGAATACCATCCCTCGCATCCGCCTCATTTCCTTCCCCTAAACCTAGGTATGTCTAACCCTAACCCTAAACTGAAACTACAAAATGACAGCTCAATCCAAATAATGATCAAGCTAGACACATACTTGAACAACGATTCGCCCGCTCCTTTAAGTCTTGCATTTACAAATACCTATGGATTTAGAACTAACTTAGATGATGTAGAATTATTTTTCCTAGCAAACGTCTCATATATCTTAGCACTTATATATACTTGCACTCTTCCATCCTCTCTAACATTTTTTAACATGTCTGGTTATCTTCCACTTTGTCGTAAGAACTCTGACAGACATGCATGGACTTGGAGTATATATTCTTAACACCCTTCCCATGACTAGGGCATCTAAACTAGAATCCATTGCGCAGAGAAATCACTTTTTGCATTGATTCCAATGTAATAGATGTACTGAGACTAAAGTCACCTTCAGGACTGCCAGCAACCACCGTAAAAGAGTAATAAAAACTGCAAGAGAGTTGTATGCTCAGTCCATTAAGTCCAAAGTAGCTCAGCAGCAGCTTGGTTTCCACCAGTTTTGGCAAATAGTAAACACGGTCCTGAACAGAAGCGTGTGTTCTATCCCGATCATCATCAATGACCTAAGGTAATCTCGTCAGCATCAGACAAAGCCAAACTCTTTGCTAAGAACTTTGCAGCTAATTGTACCCTATGCGACCAAGGCCATCAACACCCCCGCCCCCGTATTTCCTCATGTATCAGAAAACACACTATGTGGCATACAAATATCTGTGCGTGATGTTGCCAAACTAATAAAGAACCTTGATTCCAGTAAAGCAACTGGCCCTGACGGCATTCCAATTATGGTATTAAAAAAGCTTCAACCAGAACTAGCTCCCATACTTACAAAGCTGTTTAAGCATTGCCTTAAAGAGAATCGCTTCCCAACACCTTGGAAAACCTCATCAGTGTGCCCTGGATTTTAGAATTCAGGTGATCAGTCATCTTCTTCTCAGTACAGATGAATAAGTCTCCTGTGCATCCTGAGTAAGTTGCTGGAATCCGTGTTAAATAGAGAAGTAGTCCACCACCTTAGCAGAAATAACCTTCTTAGTGACATGCAATATAGTTTCCGTTTTGCTAGACCTACAGCAGATGTGCTAACGGTTATATCCCAACAGATGCTTCCTTTGTAGGGCAATTGCTCCTTTGATAGGATATGGCATAAAGGCCTACTTCACAAGATTTTCAGCTATGGTATAGTTGGAAATGTCCTCTCAATTATTAAATCATTTTTCTCTGATAGGTTCATAAGAGTAGCGGTTGATGGGAAGAAATCGGAAGCTCAAAGTATTAATGCTAGAGTCCCTCAAGGGTCCATCCTGGGCCTAACTCTCTTCCTGATCTACATCAATGATCTCCCAAAACACCTCCTTAGATCATTTGTTAACATTCATGCTGACAACACTACCATATATGGCGACACATCAAAGGTCGTAAATGACCAAGTTCTCTCTGATTCTCACTCCTCTGATCTTGAGCATGTGGTACAAGTGGGAAGAAATGGCTGGTTACTTTTTGTTATGGAGTACATAGCTGCGGCTACAACAAAGTACGTCGCTGCGGCTACAACAAAGTACATAGCTGCGGCTACAACAAAGTACATAGCTGCGGTTACAACAAAGTACATAGCTGCGGTTACAACAAAGTACATAGCTGTGGCTACAACAAAGTACATAGCTGCGGCTACAACAAAGTACATAGCTGCGGTTACAACAAAGTACATAGCTGCGGCTACAACAAAGTACATAGCTGCGGCTACAACAAAGTACATAGCTGCGGCTACAACAAAGTACATAGCTGCGGCTACAACAAAGTACATAGCTGCGGCTACAACAAAGTATGTCACTGCGGCTACAACAAAGTACATAGCTGCGGTTACAACAAAGTACATAGCTGCGGCTACAACAAAGTACATAGCTGCGGCTACAACAAAGTACATAGCTGCGGCTACAACAAAGTACATAGCTGCGGCTACAACAAAGTACGTCACTGCGGCTACAACAAAGTACATAGCTGCGGTTACAACAAAGTACATAGCTGCGGCTACAACAAAGTACATAGCTGCGGCTACAACAAAGTACATAGCTGCAGTTACAACAAAGTAATAGCTGCGGCTACAACAAAGTACATAGCTGCGGCTACAACAAAGTACATAGCTGCGGTTACAACAAAGTACATAGCTGCGGTTACAACAAAGTACATAGCTGCGGTTACAACAAAGTACATAGCTGCGGCTACAACAAAGTACATAGCTGCGGCTACAACAAAGTACATAGCTGCGGTTACAACAAAGTACATAGCTGCGGTTACAACAAAGTACATAGCTGCGGTTACAACAAAGTACATAGCTGCGGTTACAACAAAGTACATAGCTGCGGTTACAACAAAGTACATAGCTGCGGTTACAACAAAGTACATAGCTGCGGCTACAACAAAGTACGTCGCTGCGGCTACAACAAAGTACATAGCTGCGGCTACAACAAAGTACATAGCTGCGGCTACAACAAAGTACATAGCTGCGGTTACAACAAAGTACATAGCTGCGGCTACAACAAAGTACATAGCTGCGGTTACAACAAAGTACATAGCTGCGGCTACAACAAAGTACGTCGCTGCGGCTACAACAAAGTACGTCGCTGCGACTACAACAAAGTACGTCACTGCGGCTACAACAAAGTACATAGCTGCGGTTACAACAAAGTACATAGCTGCGGCTACAACAAAGTACATAGCTGTGGCTACAACAAAGTACGTCGCTGCAGCTACAACAAAGTACATAGCTGCGGCTACAACAAAGTACATAGCTGCGGTTACAACAAAGTACATAGCTGCGGCTACAACAAAGTACATAGCTGCGGTTACAACAAAGTACATAGCTGCGGCTACAACAAAGTACATAGCTGCGGTTACAACAAAGTACATAGCTGCGGTTACAACAAAGTACATAGCTGCGGTTACAACAAAGTATATAGCTGCGGTTACAACAAAGTACATAGCTATCCGATAGAATGGCCTATCCCCATGAAAACAAAACGATTAGAAAATGAAAATACGAGAGAAAATATATATATATTAAATGGAGAATTTTTACTTTCTCCAAGAATGTTTGGTGATTAAGGAAAAATGTCTCTACTCTAAAAATTTTCAAGTAGCAATATGTCAG
The DNA here is from genome assembly GCF_053919585.1 of Euprymna scolopes. NCBI lineage: Eukaryota > Metazoa > Mollusca > Cephalopoda > Sepiida > Sepiolidae > Euprymna > Euprymna scolopes. Next base: position 63,084,254 of record NC_136502.1, read on the forward strand.
ACAGATTGCTATTTATGCCTGACTTTATTTATAATAATAAATATAACGTCAGAAATAAGTTCCAATGTTATCACACAGATTTTTGTTAATACAGTGGAACCTCTAGATACGAAATTCCGGCTTGGCTTTTGTATCTTGAAATTTTCATATCCTGAAAGGAGTTTTACGCATAAATTTCAAGCCTCATGAAAAAACTCATTAAATTTTATAATAACGGTAAAACCAGAATGAAATAAGAGCCAACTAATACCCAACCTAACCGTTAATATCTTCTTGCTATTTGTTTTTACTTTTCTTGGACATCTAAATATAAAATTCTGTTTAAACACGAGCTCAGTCGTATCTATAGGCACCAGTGGCGGCTCGTGCCTAAGATTAATGGGGGTGCTGTGTTAAAAAAATACCTAATGTTTTAATATTGTGTAAAAATGAAACAAACATAACAAATATACATAATTTATACGTATGCACACGTATAAAAATACAATAACTTAAAGGAATCCTAAATAGATGTAAATATCTTAAATATTTTACTTATTACATTCATTTGAAAGTAAACTCCATTCTTCTTGTTTTAATTTGTGAGAAAAGATTGATAATTATCTCCTTAACTTCTGAATGACTGCTGAAGAACTTTTTTATCAGTTGAAAGCACTGCAAGTTCATTTAGTCTTTCGCAACCCATGGTGTTCCTTAGAAAAGTTTTTATTCTTTTCAGAGTTGAAAAACAACGTTCTATCTCCTATGTAGTCATGGGAATTGTCAAGATAATTTTTATGAGTTTTGTGATTTCACTAAGAACATTGTTTAAATTGTTTTCCAAAATAAATTTCAGGAGATCAATTACTTTGCAATATTCATGGATATTTGACCTACTATAAAATATTTCTAACTCAGTTTCAAACTTTTCTTTGTCAATCATGGGATATGCTTCAGTTGTCAAGGATATCTCTTCTGTAGGTAGTTTTTTCTTAAAACTAGCAAAGCTTATCTTGTAAAACAATTTAGCAAGTATTAAATGTTTAGTTGAAGAATATCTGTCCGTTATATCAACAGATATATAGTCACACAGTTCTTTAGCTTCGCTCTTGAGTGTTTGTGAAGGATTTCACAGTATTTGGTGTTTCTTATCTCTAAAATAGCAGTTTTGAAATTTGTTATGTATTCATTGACTTTATATATGCTAATTTTTCGAGAAATAATTTCAACATAATTTTATGAAATAGCTCAAACCAAAATATGAAATTTTCATCGTTCAAATATTTCAGAATTCCTGTCGCTTCTGCAACGGTCTCATCTACATATGATGTTGACTGAAATTCAGTGAGACAGTTTTTTAATGCTTGAACATTTTCATGAACTCTATGTATGTTAAATTTCCACCTTGTGGCGGATACACGTAGAATGCTTACATCCAAATGCTTCTTTGAGAATGGACAGACGCTGTGGTGATCTAGAAAAGAAAGTCGGAATAGTCAAAATGTTAGAGATAAATATTCTAGCACTTCGTGTAATGCTTGCTGCATTCCTCATTATTAAATTAAGTTGATGCGCATAACAATGAGTGAAATGTGCATTACTATAAACTGCTTTTATTTTCGCCTGAGCACCAGTTTTTTGCTTTTCATGACATTTGCATCATCAAATGTCTGAGCTATCAGCTTTTGGCGATTCCGTTGAAGAATTATATCTAATTGTTGTAGAATACATTTTGATATCTCATCAGCGGTTTGGTTTTCTGGAATAAAGAATCCCCAAAAGCGTTCAAGTATTTTGTCATCCAAGACGTACCGTAAAACAATGATCATTTGTGTATGTTCAGACATATCTGTTGTATCATCAGCCATGACAGCTACAAAGGAAGCTTTGCTAATTTCTGCCCTTATTTCATCACGGTATATTTGTAAAAGATAGTCAAGTATGTCATTCGGAATGATCTTGGAAACACCTTTGAAGACACTACTGGTTTCTAAGTGATTCTTTAAATCTGGATCTAATTTAGATGCGAAATTTACTAATCCTCTAAATACACTTTAATTTCAAAGTTCCCACAAAAGAAAATACAATCTATTATTTTAGATAAAACTTCACGATTCTTCTTAACATTCATGTTATGATGATTGATTGAAAGTCTGTAGGCCTCACTAAGTTTTTCTTTAATATTTAGGGTCCCCAAAATTGATAGGAAAACTACATTGTCAACGTGCTTCTTTGACTTCTCATGCTTTTCAGTTCTATCTTTCATTTTGCTAATAGTTCTGAAACTATCTTTTGTCCATGTTTCATTACCCCCTAACAACAAACAAGGAAAGCAGAACAATGCCTTTTTTAGTTCACAACCGCAAAGGTAACTTTTCCGTTGGTACCATTAAAGCTACGAATATACACTTTGTTGTTGCTAATGCCTGGCTGAGATATTTGAATATCAGGCGTTGAATGGCTTCTTTTCTTAATTTCAACTTTATCATGGAGAGACAGCTGTGAAAACTCAATCTGTTGAAGTTCATTTACCGTCGCAGAAGTTATTTCTTGGGGATGCAAGGAGACAGGAGACCATCGTTAAATTCTTTTTATATAAATTGTATTGGGAAAGGTAAGTACTAGGTAGTCTATTAGTAGAATATCAATTAGGCTAGAAGGAATACAATGTTTACGTGACCCTCTTTTTGCGATTCAACTGAACCGGAAGTTCTAACTGAGTTGAATCATACTTTTATAACTTTTAGGTCACAGATTTTTATTAACGAAAAAAGTTTTACTATTTAACAACGGTTTTATTTATAAAAAGCTTTTTGGTTGATTAAAAATAGGCGTATAACAAAATAAGCTTGTCATTAAAATTGTTTTTTTTTTAAATACAAATATTTTTAACTTTGCCATTATAAGCCGTCGAAAAAGGGATAATACACAAAAACATTTTAATTAAAAAATACTATTTTAAATTGTGTACACTTTACAGAGGAATGAAAAGCTATACAAATATATTTCTTTTAAGCTTTACAGATTAAACAAAATTTTACGGGCTTTTTCTGCAGGGAAACAAACGAAAAACATTTTTTAAAATACATTTTATTTACAATTTTTTAATAATTTATTTTTTCATAAAAACAAAAACTTTGACATTTACTTGCCTGCAAACGATGGTAAAGTTTGGAGTTTACCATTTAAAATGGTTTTATTGGATAACAGTTTATTTAAAATTTAAACATGTGTTTATCAAAAAGTTTGTAAAAAAATATAGAATAAAAAAGTTTACATGTTTTTACTATGAGCAAACAAAAAACATTTAAAGATACATAATTTTATTTACAAATCTTTTTACAAAAAAACAAACTTTGCTATTGAAGCGAGATGCTCGCTGGGCAAAACAACAAACAGCTCACTTAAAATTAATTTTTCAAAAACATTAATAAGAAAACAAATATTTAGAAAAATTAATTAAAAACAAATGATCAGACTTAGCTTGTCATAAGAGGTGTAAATTTATTTGACCTGGTATATCACACTCATGTTTATTTTTAGTCCGAAAATAAAGAAGAAGAAATCCTTCCCAACTGGCCATTCTATCAGATATTTATTTTATTTTACCAGATAGTTACTCACTATTTCAGTCACTTCAGCCAAGTGATCTTTTAAAATTTCTAACCGTTCCTTTGAGTGCAATTGTTTTTATTTCTCTTGCACTTGAGTGACTAATTGCTTTGGCAATCTGACTGCTGCTTAGATAACTTGCCAAAAGATACCAATGTGAAATTGTGGGAGATTGGCTTATAAACTGAATATGTGCGTAATTTTATCTCTATGTATTGATAACGATCCTGGTCGCCTGTCTTTGTGTGTGTGTGTGTGTGTGTGTGTGTGTGTGTGTGTGTGTGTGTGTGTGAGGGGAGTGTCTTTGGATTACACTAAGTTAAAAAAAAATTTTTTTTTATTTTTAAAGCAATTAAATTTTCTACATTGTTTGTTGAAAAAACACCCAAAACAATCATTTCTTGTTTTGATAATCAGATTTGACCACTTCTATCACCGAATTTTCTATTTTTATTTGTCATGGATTTTTTTTTATTTGTCGGCTGTCTTTTGGATAAATAGGGAATCGTTTATACAACCTTGTCTATCCATGATTGCTTCTGAGTTCTCCAAGAACACTTGTAAAAGTATTTTGTTCCAGAATTATAAAACCGTTATCTTATGCATTATTTATTAATAGCTGTATTGAGTTTTTAATATAAAATTTTAATATTAAATACTGAACTTTATTTTTGCTTTCGGAAATTGATTTCTATTCAAATCGATCTGAATTATATCAATTCACTTTTACATTATTACATGTGTGTGTGTGTGTGTGTGTGTGTGTGTGTGTGTGTGTTAAATTCAAAATTATACGATTCCATAATTTAACAACTGTTTCAGAAATATTTTACACAAGTTTTTAGAGTTAAAGGCAAACAAACAAGAGAGGAAGTTTACCTCCAACGGGAAACGTGTAAAAATGTTTAATGTTTCCAAACTGTTATAAAATCATAAAATTGTATTTCCAATTTAATACATGATTCATTTTAAGTTTTATTTAATATCCTAAATATCGAGATTTATTTGAAAACTGATTACTATTTAAATCAATGTGAACGATATAAACTTTGCTTTTTGCATTATAACTTCCTATATTTGTATGATAAAATAGGGAACAATTCTTTTATATAGTTTAGATCGATTTATGTGAAAATCAATTTCCAAAGCAAAATGATGCTCAATATTTAAATATTTTTCAGATCAGTTAATGAGATTAAATCACAATATAACTCGGCCATGTTAAAAATAACATGGCCGAGTTATATCATATATATGTAACATTTCAGTAAGCAAAGCACTGTTGTTAAAACAAACTTTAAACAAGAGAAGCACACAATCTTTTCACACACATACATGCATACTTGCTGTACCCGTATGTTATCGTGGGTGAGCAATCAAGAACCAATTCAATTAACTAAAAGTATTTTGCACATACGTGCAATCTTCATTATTTTTAGCGTTGCTTCTCATGCGTGTGTGACCGTTGATTGTCCAATGGCTTTAGATTAATAAAATTCATGCATGGAGACACGAGCAAACTTGTTGGAGGTTTTATAGGGAGAGAGATTGGTTTACAAGGGGAGAGACTAAGACTTATAAAAGAAATGCTACTATTAATTCTTACTTAATTTCCTTTCTTAATTAAAGATTGGTTGATGAACGGACAGTTTCAAAGAGATTTATATATTGTGAGTACATGTGGATCGGCTGCTTCTTCATTGCAAACTGTTCCAGTTCTTGAACACGTGATCACTTCTTACAGTGGGTGCAATAAGTTCATCTATTTTTATTACATGAAAACAAAAACAAAGTGCCATTCTAATGTATTTTTATATGATAAGAAAGTATTTAACACAAACAAATAGCATTAGTTTTTAGTAATATGGCCTTTACTCGCCATAAAAGCTTCCAAACGTTTGGGATACTTCCTTACAAAATTGTTGCAAATGTTAACTGGAATTTTATTCCACTCTTCTTGGCAAATTCGTTTAAGTTCTGTCAGATTCCTCGGATCTCTCTTTTGTACGATCAACTTCAACTCTCGCCACAGATTTTCAATTAGGTTGAGATCAGGTGATTGACTTGGCCATCCTAATACCTCTATTTCCTTCTCCCGAAACAATACAGTGTGCTTAGGATCATTGTTCTGTTGGATTCAACCATTAGGCAAGTTCAAATTCTCTGTGCAGACTTCGAAAGATTATCGTCAAGTATAGCCCGATAAATTTGTTTAATAAAAAATAAAAAACACCGTATAAAAACAACACTAGCGAATAAATACTGGGAACTCAAAGAAAGCGGACATTCGCCGGTAGTCGAATGGAAAATAATGAGACAAGCTACCACGTGCAGACATTTAGACGACCCATGTAAATTATCCTCCATGAAAAATTTGCTATCCTGTACTTTAAAGAACCCCAAAATCTATTAAACTGTAGACGAGAAATAGCAAACAACTGTGTTCACAAAATAAAACTTACTCTAGGATAGCGATACAAAATAGCTTTAAAACTAACAATAACAATAGAAAACAAACAAATAAATAAATTAAATAAACATGAATATACATAAACGATCACACATATATGTATGTATATATATATATATATATATATATATATATATATATATATATATATATATATATATGTGCATGTATGTGTGGACACATATGTATATTTATATATATATAAAAAAAAAGAAGGAAAACGTCTACCTTAAACCACTAACCTAGTTCTAAAACAGATCCTTTGTTCGATAAAATGCATGCCCATTGGCTGATAGGAAGGGGTGCGGTGGATACTAGAAAGCTGATTGGCCAACTAAAAATCCTCAACATATATAAAAACAAGAAGCAACCACAGAATTCACGCATAAGCCTGACGAATCCTATAGTGGAGGAAACGCAGAATATTCAGTGTAGCTTAATCGCCATATATATTTTATAAATTACTAACTAGCTCTACCTACGTATTGAGCACTTTTGAAGTAAATACTTAAAGTTTACACATAAATCTATACTTTCGTATATTAAATTTATGTGAGTAAATGAAGTAGTTATATATATATATATTGTACTACTAGAAGTAATAGAAAGCATATTTATGATATTGTTTTCTTTTACAGGTTCTTTCCCAGCCTGCAAATTAATTTTCGACCTTGTTGGTCCACATGTTGTCCATGATTGTGACAATATGGACAGGACAGCTTTGCATCTGGCCACAATTCGAGGACACGGAACTGTGCTAAATTTCTTTTTAGAAAATGGTGGTAATTAATATTATTTTTCTTCTTTTCTGTATTTTTTTGTTTGTATCAATTTTTGGAGTTTTTTTAGGTATGTTATTTTTTAGTAATGGTTTTCCAAACTTTTAAAATTTCGTTTTTCTTTTACAAGTCTTGTAGTACTTAGATGCGTTTTTTATTTATTTTAATCTTTAGCAATGATTTTCAAAACTTTTACGAATTTCTTTGTTATTTTTATCAATTTTAAGAGTTTTTTATGTGCTATTGTTATATATCTATTCTATATAACTGGTGTCTGTATATATATACGTTTTTAACATTTTTGGATCGTCTACTTCGTTAAATGTGTATATAATGTCTATTGATCGTCTCTAGTGTGGATATTTTTCACAACAGTGTGTATTGCGAGACCTTGGAATTGTTAAACTTACCAAGGGTGGGTAGGAGGGGAAGTAAGACACTCGTGTGTGGACCATGTTGGACCGTTTTTCTGTAAAAAAAAACGGGTGCTCAGATTTGATGCGTTATACAGACATGTTAGTCTCATCAAATCTCTCTGAACGAGAGGGTGAGTGCATAAAATATGCTACACTTGGTCTCTCTTTGGTAGTTAAGGTTTGGTTTTCACACAGAAGACTTCCATTACAAGATCTCCAGCTATGGTATAGCTGGAAATGTCTTCTCAATTATTAAATCATTTCTTTCTGATAGGTTCGTAAGAGTAGTAGTTGAGGGGCAAAAATCAGAAGCTCACAGTATTAATGCTGGTGTCCCTCAGAGGTCCATCCTGGGCCCAACTCTTTTCCTGATCTACATTAATGATCTTCCAAATCATATCCTTACATCATTTGTAGACATTTATGCTGATGACACTACCATTTATGGTAGCACATCTAAGACAGTAAATGACCAAGTTCTCTCTGATTCTCTCTCCTCTGATCTTGAGCATGTGGTACAATGGGGAAAGGAGTGGCTGGTTACTTTTAATGCATCTAAAACCAAGCTTCTCTCTTTACATCATCAACATTCTGATCCACATCTGGCATCAATTGAAATGAATGGCTCTCGTCTTGGGGAGGCCTCATGTTTTGACAAGCTTCTGGGCTTGACCATTACTCTTGATCTTAAATGGAACACGAACATCAAATCTGTTGCCAAGGCCGCTGGAAAAATGGTGGGATCTTTCTATCGATCCAGTAGATATCTCACTGCTGATGCAATTCTCTATCTATATAAGAGCCAGGTATGTCCAAGGATGGAATACTGTTGCCACATCTGGGCAGGAGCTGCTAGAAAGGACTTGTCTTGCCTTGATGGAGTTCAAAATAGACTTCGTAGCCTCGTAGGAGATGTCCTTTTCTTTTCCCTGCAACCTCTATCTCACAGAAGAGATGTTGCGAGTTCGTCTGATGTATCTTTATTTTCATGGAAAGTGTTTGACTGAGCTTCAGTCTATGGTCCCTCCCTTGTCAAACTTTCACAAGAAACACTCGTCTAACTGAAAACACTATCAATAATTCTCCCCACTCTTTATCTGTGCCTAAATGTAAATTCCATGAACAAAGCTTCTTTCTTAGAACTGCACGCCTGTAGAATTGTCTTCCATTTTCCTGCTTTCCGGCTGACTACAATATGGTTGTCTTCAAGTCTAACATAAATAAGTTCTTGATGAGCCGTTCCATATAAGTTAACAAATTTACCGAATTTTCATTACTAATGATTACTATATTGTCCAATTTCTACTGTACACTCTTTAACCCTTATCCTTGAGTGGCCTCTTGGCCTTGATAATGTGGTGATGCCTGTGTAAAAAAAACAAAAACAAAAACAAAAAAAAACAAGAAAAGATTGCTTGTAAGCAATGACGCCATTTTGTTGCAAGCTTTAACGCCTCCCTTTCTCCTTACTTGACAGTAAGATAATTCCGACACATTGCAACAATAATGTCTTCACTCTGGAATTAAGTTAAGAGTTTTTAGCTGATTTGACGATATGGAGAAAAAAAACTTCTCCAAAGAAATATCCAGACTACCAATTCTGTAGAGGTGTTTCCTATATCCAAGTAAGAAGTAGAAGACTGGTTGAAAGAATTTGAAGGAGTCTCCTTTGGCAAAGAACAACAATTGGCTACAGAGGAGACTCTGAATCCTTGGCAAGGTCAAGTTAAACTTCTTTCTGCTTCAAGTATGACAGCGATTAAGTCTTCTGCAGAAAGCTAACCAACATGAAATTTCAGCAGCCACCTTGGTGGAAGAAGATGTTGATCCTACTCCAAGGCAGGAGAACCCAGTTACTTCAGATCGCCTTTCTTCAAACCAACAGCTCATTCCTCCTTGTCATTTCTAAATACAGTTGAAGGGACGACACTTTAATGAGAAAGACTTTGAAAGCAATAACACGAGCACCAAGGACATTTTAACAGAACTTGAAAATCGTGCCACATCAATAACATCGGGAACAGAAAAGTTATATTTCTTGAGATGCTCCTTGGAAGGCAGAGCCCTTCAACTTTCTCCCTCCGAAGAGAGTTACCCAATGGCCTTGAAGCTTTTAAAGGATGAGGAGGAAATAAGAGGGGATATTATACGTGAAATATTGGATTTTCAACTGGACAATCCCCAAAACATAAAAGGATTAAAAAATTTCCTGATAAAAACACAGGCAGATATGTGGGAACTCAGGGCTTCATATAATTGGGACTTTGTGATGGACATAGAGAGGACCTACCTCATAAAGAGAATCTCTCAGCAGTTGAAAGACAAAAAAGAAAAAAAAAAGAAAAAGAGGTCCAAGATGGCGGCTGTTGTCTTTTTAAGTCTCCAGCCACGTGTAGATCTCTAGCACTCGTGTGGTATATGCAAATTGGGTGTGCCCGAAACATTATAAAAGGCAAGTCGCTGGGAGGAGTGGGAGAAGCGTTTAAGACATGCAAATAGAGAACGTTGACGTATATCTCATGTTGTGAACAACGACCTCTACTCGACTCAACTTGTGACTAGCGAATCTCTGCTTGACGTTTTAGCCCAAAACTTTTTGTTGCTTTGCGTTAAACAAAAACTTCTGATTCAAGCTATTTCGGCTGTATTCTAATTATGGCTCTAAAACTAATGGCAGTTTCATCCCCGAGTTCAGTGGCGCAGCAACGGATGTTCCAATAGTAGAATGGCTAGAGGATGTAGAGTTAACGTGTGAGCTGTGCGAGGTAACTAAGGTGGAGCGATTATTGCCACTGCGGCTGAAAGGTGCGGATCGTGAGACGTATCGGCAACTTTCGAAGGACCAACGGAGTGACCTCGAGGAAATCAAGCGTGCCCTTGTAAAGGCTTATGGTATGGATTCGTTTATGGCATTAGAACAGTTCACCGTCCACTGCATTTGGCCAGGAGAGACCGTAGATGAGTTTTTGACAGATTTGCAGTGGTTAGCACGCCTGGTAGGTGAAATACCACCAGAGTGTTGGATAAAGGGAGCCTTCTTGAACGGATTGCCATGCAAAGAGCTGCTTGAGAAGGCTCATGCCATGTTGATAGATGAGGAGGTCGTCGCCGTGGTGCAACCTCGAGAGGCCGCATGTGTACCTACACCACTGCCTACAGCTAGCGAGAACACCAGAAGTGTTAACTGCTTCAGATGCACGGGCCCAAACCATTGGGCCCGTGATTGCCTTTCATCGCGGTCAATGACCCAGAAGCCTAGTGGACCGTGGTGGCACAAATGCAAAAACCGGACACATCTGGCTCGCGCATGTCCAGGAAACGGGCTGGGGGAGGAAGTTACAGTGCCAGTCTTCTCCCCAGATCGTTATTAAACAAGGCGCTATCTTCGGTGAGCATATGCGTTAACGGGCGTGAGTGCTACACGCTTTTGGACACGGATTGTGCCCAGACACTTGTGTGCAAAGAACGTTGCGACACTTGGAAAATGACAAGAACTCCGGTGCTGACTGTAGGCGGGAGATCGTTGTCCTCTTGTGGAGAGGGTATCATCCACATAAGCATCGGTAGCAGGCCTGACGTAGCCGTGCAAGCTCTGATTATGGACAGGGAGCTACTTGGGTATGATTTATTCTTAGGAATAGATGTAATTGTGCAGCTGGGCGAAGTCGTAGTAGATGGAGCTGGGAACGTGATGTTCTCCCAACGCAAAGAGTATGTTTTCGCGGCACTCACCCTAGATAAACCTGATTATCATGCGGAGTTCGACCAGTGCACAAAGTCCTGGACTGTGTCTTGGAAGTGGTCAGACAAACAACCGCCAGCAAATTTGTTCAATAGAGTGCCAGAGTACAAGATTTCCCCCAGAGCTCACGTAGAGTATGATAGGGAACTACAGACCTGGATCGACAATGGATGGCTGGTTCCTTATCCTGAGAAGGCATTGGGGCCTCCAAAGTGTTTAATCCCACTAATGGCGGTCGTCCAGCCAAACAAACAAAAAGTAAGGCCTGTGCTTGATTATAGGGAGTTAAACAAACATGTGGCCCCTTTACGACCCGCGCAGATGTGTGCGCTGATAAATTACGGGAATGGCAGCAAGCAGGGTCTAATGTGTGCGTGCTTGATCTTTGGAAGGCATACCTTCAAGTGCATGTACACCAGTCATTATGGACTTATCGCACAGTTCTGGTTAAGGGGAAGAGATACTGCTTAACCCGTGTGGCACCATCAATTATGTAAACGATTGTTGACACCATTCTGGCTCAGGATGAGTGCATAAGGCAGGCAACATCTGCATATATTGATGACGTGTACGTGAATGAAGGGGTTGTATCCACGACGCATGTAGAGGAGAATATCCGCAACTTTGGACTTCTCAGTAAGGAGCCACAGAGGCTACAGGATGGCGCACGGGTGCTTGGTTTACAGGTCCAGGAAGAAGATGGCATCCTGCATTGGAAACGAGGAAATGAAGTCCCAGACATGCCCCACGATGTCACATGAAGAAACGTATTTTCTTGGTGCAGAAAATTGGTTGGACACCTCCCTGTGGGCGGCTGGCTTTGTGTTGTGGTGGCGTTCATAAAGAGGAGAGTGTCTGAGGTCACCACTGGATGAGACGATGTGGTACACAACGCCCCTCTCAACACAATGCTGAAGGATGTCCTCATCAGAGTGCGCAAAGAGGGCCCTGCATGGAGCAGATGGTGCGTCAACAGCCAGGACCTGAGTGTGTGGGCTGATGCAAGCTCTCTTGCCACAGGCGTATCAATAGTCCATGATGGGGTGCCTGCTGGTTACACCCAGAACGGGACTCTCAGCATATAAACCTGGCAGAGCTTGATGCCGTCATCAAGGGGATAAACATGGTGATCCTCTGGAATCGACTACCCTGTGGCTGTTTACAGATTCTGCCTGCGTCCACAAGTGGATTTCAGACACCCTTACCGGGAGGGCCAGAATATGAACTAAAGCTACGAGTTGAGATGTTTATCTGACAACGGCTCGATACCATCATGAGGATCAAAGAAGAATATGCGTGTCAATGGAAATCTCCCGGGTCAGATCCAGCCTGAATGAGGCTGATTGTTTAACAAGAGTTCCCCACAGATGGATTGACGTCACTAAAATAACCATCGAACCCATACAACCAGCCTGCGACACAGTCACGTGTTCTGCTCAGTTTGATCGAATCAAGGAAGTCCACCACCAAAGTGGACATCCAGGGATTAAGCGAACCTTGTATTTTGACCCTGAAGTACGAAAAGCAGGTGTTAAAAGAGTGGTTGAGAGCTGTGTGGCTTGCCAATCCATCAACCCGGCATCCATTCGCTGGGAAAAAGGAAAACTGGATGTAAAGAGTCACTGGTTGGTGATGTTACTCACCACAACAGCGAGGATTACCTAACGCTCATTGACTGTGGCCCATCTAGGTTTGCGATATGGTGGCCGCTCTGCTGGCAAGATACGGCAGCAGTCATTCATCAACTAAACAGCATCTTCCTTGAACGTGCCCCCCAATGGGGATACTAACTGACAATGGCAAGAATTTTTTCCCCTTTTTTCCCACTCGTTATTAATTTATAAGTTAATTAATTAATGCATAAAAACTGAAGTGATACTCATTATACAAGATTAAAACTTTCGGATTTTTAAAGAAAGGAGAAGCTATCTTCCTTTGTTAGAAATCTGAAGACAACAAAAAGTCCATATATTCGTATCTACTGAAATTTATTCTTAATTATGCTTACAGAATATGCCATAACTTATATATTTTCTAGTTATACCTGTACTGAACTGTACTCCAAATCAAATGTTGTTCCTTATATATGTATTGGACATATATTTTATCTTTCTGTTGTCTTAAATACTCAGAGTTTGGGCACCAAATTTTAATTCCCAATATCAAGTTAATAATTTAACATGTAATCCTATTCCTAAACTAAAATATTAACTATATGCAAACAACATATTAACTCCCCCCCTCTCCACCTCTCTCTCAAACTAATCCTGTTGCAAATTTAATTGCTTCCATCACATGAATTCCTACTTATCCCCTCTTCCATTAACAATGGAGTAAAGTCCTTTTTAATCACTTTGAGGAGTAGATATATAACCTACTAAATAACCGATTAACAATAAATACCCATGTGAGATCGCAGAAATACCTGGTTTAGGACTCAGGCACGGGGCAATCTCTCTCAGTGCTGATGGACTCATAGATCTTCCCAGGTCATCCGTCTAGGAAAAGGAAAACTGTGAAGCTAAACCTAGGGGAGGGAGGCCTCTTTAGTCCTGGACGACAACCTTCCTAGAGCTGGTGACTCAAACAAATTACCAGTTGGCAAACCTAAACTGCTTAAGGAGGAGACAGGCTCTGTCTATCGCCCGGCTTTCATGCTCCTTCTCTGCCAATTAGCCAGGCATAGAAGTGCTATCACAGGACTCGACAGAATCACCCAGTGGTCGAACTTGTTTCCTGACTAAGGCAATGAACGCCATTTTCCCCGCTCCTGCCGCATCCCATCCTTCTAAACTTGACACTATGAGTGTGCATCAGTACCATATATACCGGTACAATTGGACTGGGCTTACTTTTGTCTGATGGGTTGAGGGTACCAGATTGACAGTTCCTGGCTGCAGTTTCCGACTGATAGTACAGGTGCCCTAACTCTTTGGTCGCACATAGAGTGGCAGCTCCATCAACAGTTGTACAATATCGGGATCTTTGTAGTGCCATGTTGCGCATGGAAAGGGACCCTGCACTCATCCCCAGTGGGCTTTCCTGAGGCCACAATCCTGTAGGTAAAGAGGCAGCATATGTTCTACTTGTATTGAATGTCTGATATTCTGCACAACCACTCGTCCAACACGCCTCACTCATCATAACTAAAACTTTTAAATAAAATGAAATGACAGTTCAATCAAAAATGACGTTTAAACCAGGACCAAACTAAAAACAAAAAACCTGCCTCCTCCCTTGAGGCTTGCATTTACGAATATCCGCGGACTTAGAAATTCTTTAGGCAAGTACACATATTTGGTGACTTTAATGTCCACTACAGTAACTGGCTTGGATTCTCTACTTACACAGACGCAGCTGGTAGCACAACACATAGCTTCTCTATATCTCATTCCTTATCACAGATGGTTACATTTCCGACATGTTCCCCTGACCAGCAAGATCAACATGCCTCACTTCTAGATCTATTGCTGACTACAGTTCCCGATAATTATACAACGAATGCTCACAGTCCACTCGGGAATGCTGATCATGCTGTGATAATGGTAGAAATCGCCCTAAATTCTTGACCCAAAACTGAAGACCCACTGCTCAAAACAATGAGGTATTACAAAAAGGCTGACTGGGAAGCCATCAGGGATTTCATCAGAGATGCACTATGGGGAAATATCTTTTCTCTTCCTACTGAATGGTTCAAAACTGCAATTGAACCACATGTTCCCACATGGAAATTCTATAGCAAGCCCCACTCTCCCCAATGGTTTACTTCTACTTGTGCAGCTGCCATCGCTCAAAGGCAGCATGTGTACCACAGATTCAACCGATATAAGTCCAGTTCAAACAGACAGAAGTACATAGAAGCTAGAAGTAATTGCAAGAGAGAAATAGCGACAGCTAAGACAGAATACACTGAAACCACCAGAAAATGCATCAAAGCACAAAAATTAGGAACCCATGAATTTTGAAAAATCTACAGCAGTGTAGTAAATAATAGGCAGTATAAGATTCCTCCACTATCAAACGATCATGAGGTTGTTTGCACGGCAACCGAGACGGCTAACCTGCTTGCCAGTCGTTTTGCCTCTAACTCCACATTGAACCTGGCACACCACTTCCTCCTGACTTTCCTTTGTGGACAGACGCCACACTAGATGATTTGAAAATCACCCCTTCTCAGGTATAAGGTATCATAAAAAACATTGACACCTCAAAAGCATGTGGACCCGATCTCATCCCGGCTGTGTTATTAAAAAAATGCTCCACTGGAGTTGCTCCAGTTCTCTCCAAACTTTACAACAAATGCGTCAACGAATCTTGCTTTCCTGACTGCTGGAAAACTGCTTCTGTGGTACCAGTTTTCGAGAATTCTGGCGAAAGAATTGACCCATTAAATAGCTTCTTTTTTTTTTTTAGCTTTCTCCCACTTTTCATCAAAATATTTGAGTCCTTAATTAATCAAGCTCTAGTCTATCACCTTACAGCTGCTAAACTCCTGACCGACAATCAATATGGATTTAGGTAGGCCCGTTCCACATCAGATATCCTAACTGTAATCTCTGAACGTATATACCGTTCACTGGACAAAACAGAGAAAGGTAGAGCGGTAGCCCTTGTTATATCTAAGGCTTTTGACAGGGTATGGCACGATGGTCTTCTAAAGAAAATTAGATCATATGGTATCACTGGAAGAATACATAATGGAATTAAATTCTTCTTAAGTAAGAGAAAACTCCAGGTTGTCCTTGACGGTCTTACATCTAAACAATATGACATAAATGCGGGAGTACCTCAGAGGTCTATTGTTGGACCTTTATTATTCTTGATATTCATAAATGACCTCCCTGATAAAATTGTTTCTGAGATGAGCATATTTGCTGATGACACCACCCTCTATAACAGGCATGAGGGGAAAACAAACGAACACATATCTAAGAAAATGGCAGAAACACTAGAGGATGACCTCCAATCAGTAGTGGAATGGGGACAAAAATGGATGGTCACATTTAATGCATCCAAGACTAAGCTTGTTTCCTTCAATAATTACAAGAAACCTTCTCTATCACCATTAGCAATGGCCAAGAACACATTACCTGAAAGTACTTCCTTTTAACTCCTCGGCTTAACGTTTACAGGGAATATGAACTGGAATAGATACATTGAGAGCATTGCCAAGGCTGCTGTGAAGAAGATGGGCTCTCTCTACCGTGCTAGAAAACTACTTATGCTTGAAAGTATCCTGTACCTCTATAAGGCCACCATTCGCCCATGTATGGAGTACTGTGGTCACATTTGGGTTGGTGCATCTGCTACTTGTCTCTCATTTCTCGACAAGGTTCAAAAGAGAGTCACCAACCTGATAGGTCCTGAACTCTCATCCAGGCTTCATCCTCTCTCCTATCGACGAAAGGTTGCATACCTCTGCCTGTTCTACAAGTATTTTAATGGTGAATGCTCTGACGAACTACAAGCACTTGTACCCCCCTTGACAACAACACCCCCGACAAACCTGACAAGCAGCTAAATCCCACCCCTTCACATTAAAGATCCCTAGGTGTAAGAAAGCCTTCTACTCCAATAGTTTCTTCCCCAGAACTGCTAGACTTTGGAACTCGCTTCCGGGATTCTGCTTTCCCAACTTTACTGACATGCAAAAGTTCAAATGTAATGTGAACAAACATCTTGCAACTCATCTCCCTTCATAATACCCCTGCAACTTATGTCCCTGATAGTAGTCCCGTACACTGTGCTTTGTTTGGGGTGAAAATTGAATAATAAAAAAATAAAATTTCTTCATTTTGGAGAGCTAAGATGGCTACGAACAAAAAAAATTGTAGCCCGAATCGTAGCAAAAAGGTGTCGAATCACCAGTAAATTGCAGTGGTTAAGTAGGAGGCTTGGTCGACATTCACTAGTGCTTGGTATCACAGTCGTGCTGTGAGCATAGGTAACTCCTTCCCAACCCCTAACAAAAGATAAAAATAAAAGGTTGTTAGAAACAACATTAAAGTGAAGGTGATTGTAAAAGTTCAATATATGACCTTTTATTTAACCATAGAAAGAAATAATGTTTGTAACTTCTCCTATGGTCGCTAGGACTCTCTCTCTCTCTCTCTCTCTCTCTCTCTCTCTCTCTCTATATATATATATATATATATATATATATATATATATATATATATATATATATATATATAATGAAAAGCAGGAGAGAGAAATCTTTCTCCGACTGAGGCAAAATGTTTTTAAGATATAAAATATTTCTTCTTTGTCTTTTCAAAACGGTATTAAAATCCGTTATTTAGTATTGTTAGTTCAGTTTTTTTTAATCCAATGTGATTCGGACAAAATGAAACAAGAAAGGTAAATGATCTGCTACTTCCATGTGGAGAATTTAGATGTGTGACGCGGGACGCGTCGATCTGCGACGGAGTCTATCTTGTTGTTATGGCATGCTGTTATGGCATGTTGTTATGGCATGTTGTTATGTCATGTTGTTATGTCATGTTGTTATGGCATGCTGTTATGGCATGTTGTTATGGCATGTTGTTATGGCATGTTGTTATGTCATGTTGTTATGGCATGTTGTTATGTCATGTTGTTATGGCATGCTGTTATGGCATGTTGTTATGTCATGTTTTATGGCATGTTGTTATGGCATGTTGTTATGGCATGTTGTTATGGCATGCTGTTATGGCATGCCGTTATGGCATGTTGTTATGGCATGTTGTTATGGCATGTTATTATGTCATGTTGTTATGGCATGTTGTTATGTCATGTTGTTATGGCATGCTGTTATGGCATGCCGTTATGGCATGTTGTTATGGCATGTTGTTATGTCATGTTGTTATGGCATGCTGTTATAGCATGCCGTTATGGCATGCTGTTATGGCATGTTGTTATGGCATGTTGTTATGTCATGTTGTTATGTCATGTTGTTATGTCATGTTGTTATGGCATGCTGTTATGGCATGTTGTTATGGCATGTTGTTATGTCATGTTGTTATGGCATGCTGTTATGTCATGTTATGTCATGTTATTATGGCATGTTGTTATGTCATGTTGTTATGGCATGCTGTTATGGCATGTTGTTATGGCATGTTGTTATGGCATGTTGTTATGTCATGTTGTTATGTCATGTTGTTATGGCATGCTGTTATGGCATGTTATTATGTCATGTTGTTATGTCATGTTGTTATGTCATGTTGTTATGTCATGTTGTTATGTCATGTTGTTATGGCATGTTGTTATGTCATGTTGTTATGGCATGCTGTTATGTCATGTTGTTATGGCATGCTGTTATGGCATGTTATTATGTCATGTTGTTATGTAATGTTGTTATGGCATGTTGTTATGTCATGATGTTATGGCATGTTATTATGTCATGTTGTTATGGCATGCTGTTATGGCATGTTATTATGGCATGTTGTTATGTCATGTTGTTATGGCATGCTGTTATGGCATGTTGTTATGTCATGTTGTTTTTGCATGCTGTTATGGCATGTTGTTATGGCATGTTGTTATGTCATGTTGTTATGTCATGTTGTTATGTCATGTTGTTATATCATATTGTTATGTCATGTTGTTATGGCATGTTGTTATGTCATGTTGTTATGGCATGTTGTTATGTCATGTTGTTATGTCATGTTGTTATGGCATGTTGTTATGTCATGTTGTTATGGCATGTTGTTATGTCATGTTGTTATGGCATGCTGTTATGGCATGCTGTTATGTCATGTTGTTATGGCATGCTGTTATGGCATGTTGTTATGGCATGTTGTTATGTCATGTTGTTTAATCATGTTTTATGGCATGTTGTTATGTCATGTTGTTATGGCATGTTGTTATGTCATGTTGTTATGTCATGTTGTTATGTCATGTTGTTATGGCATGCTGTTATGTCATGTTGTTATGTCATGTTGTTATGGCAAGCTGTTATGTCATGTTGTTATGTCATGTTTTATGGCATGTTGTTATGTCATGTTGTTATGTCATGTTTTATGGCATGTTGTTATGTCATGTTGTTATGTCATGTTGTTATGGCATGTTGTTATGTCATGTTGTTATGGCAAGCTGTTATGGCATGTTGTTATGTCATGTTGTTATGGCATGCTGTTATGGCATGTTGTTATGGGATGTTGTTATGTCATGTTGTTATGTCATGTTTTATGGCATGTTGTTATGTAATGTTGTTATGGCATGTTGTTATGTCATGCTGTTATGGCATGTTGTTATGTCATGTTGTTATGTCATGTTTTATGGCATGTTGTTATGTCATGTTGTTATGGCATGTTGTTATGTCATGTTGTTATGGCATATTGTTATGTCATGTTGTTATGCCATGCTGTTATGCCATGTTGTTATGTCATGTTGTTATGTCATGTTTTATGTCATGTTGTTATGTCATGTTGTTATGGCATGCTGTTATGTCATGTTGTTATGTTATGTTGTTATGTCATGTTTTATGGCATGCTGTTATGTCATGTTGTTATGTCATGTTGTTATGTCATGTTGTTATGGCATGCTGTTATGTCATGTTGTTATGTCATGTTGTTATGTCATGTTATTATGTCAGGTTGTTATGCCATGTTTTATGGCATGTTGTTATGTCATGTTGTTATGGCATGTTGTTATGGCATGTTGTTATGTCATGTTGTTATGGCATGCTGTTATGTCATGTTGTTATGTTATGTTGTTATGTCATGTTGTTATGTCATGTTTTATGGCATGTTGTTATGTCATGTTGTTATGTCATGTTGTTATGGCATGCTGTTATGTCATGTTGTTATGGCATGCTGTTATGTCATGTTGTTATGTCATGTTGTTATGGCATGCTGTTATGGCATGTTGTTATGGCATATTGTTATGTCATGTTGTTATGTCATGTTTTATGGCATGTTGTTATGTCATGTTGTTATGGCATGTTGTTATGTCATGCTGTCATGTCATGTTGTTATGGCATGCTGTTATGGCATGTTGTTATGTCATGTTGTTATGGCATGCTGTTATGGCATGTTGTTATGTTATGTTGTTATGTCATGTTGTTATGTCATGTTTTATGGCATGTTGTTATGTCATGTTGTTATGGCATGTTGTTATGTCATGCTGGCTGGTTTTGACTCTGACTTTTTTTTTGTTTTGGTGCGCATGCTTTTTTTATAGGTTTCAAACTGGCTCCAATGAAAGCTGTTGGAAAAAATATTTTTGAAATTCACTTTCTTCGTAATGCGATTGAATGAAAAAAACATCTTTGTCACGTGAGGGACAAAAAACAGATTTTTTTTATTATTATTCATACATTTGTAGTAAAACTTCTTTTTTTTTTCAAAGAAAAATTGTATTTTTGGGATTAGTAACAATTTTGGATTTATTTATTTTTTTTGCATTTTATGAACCAAAATTTTTCCAAGAATCGTAGCAAAAAGGTGTCGAATCACCAGTAAATTGCAGTGGTTAAGTAGGAGGCTTGGTCGACATTCACTAGTGCTTGGTATCACAGTCGTGCTGTGAGCATAGGTAACTCCTTCCCAACCCCTAACAAAAGATAAAAATAAAAGGTTGTTAGAAACAACATTAAAGTGAAGGTGATTGTAAAAGTTCAATATATGACCTTTTATTTAACCATAGAAAGAAATAATGTTTGTAACTTCTCCTATGGTCGCTAGGACTCTCTCTCTCTCTCTCTCTCTATATATATATATATATATATATATATATATATATATATATATATATATATATATATATATATAATGAAAAGCAGGAGAGAGAAATCTTTCTCCGACTGAGGCAAAATGTTTTTAAGATATAAAATATTTCTTCTTTGTCTTTTCAAAACGGTATTAAAATCCGTTATTTAGTATTGTTAGTTCAGTTTTTTTTAATCCAATGTGATTCGGACAAAATGAAACAAGAAAGGTAAATGATCTGCTACTTCCATGTGGAGAATTTAGATGTGTGACGCGGGACGCGTCGATCTGCGACGGAGTCTATCTTGTTGTTATGGCATGCTGTTATGGCATGTTGTTATGGCATGTTGTTATGTCATGTTGTTATGTCATGTTGTTATGGCATGCTGTTATGGCATGTTGTTATGGCATGTTGTTATGGCATGTTGTTATGTCATGTTGTTATGGCATGTTGTTATGTCATGTTGTTATGGCATGCTGTTATGGCATGTTGTTATGTCATGTTTTATGGCATGTTGTTATGGCATGTTGTTATGGCATGTTGTTATGGCATGCTGTTATGGCATGCCGTTATGGCATGTTGTTATGGCATGTTGTTATGGCATGTTATTATGTCATGTTGTTATGGCATGTTGTTATGTCATGTTGTTATGGCATGCTGTTATGGCATGCCGTTATGGCATGTTGTTATGGCATGTTGTTATGTCATGTTGTTATGGCATGCTGTTATGGCATGCCGTTATGGCATGCTGTTATGGCATGTTGTTATGGCATGTTGTTATGTCATGTTGTTATGTCATGTTGTTATGTCATGCTGTTATGGCATGTTGTTATGGCATGTTGTTATGTCATGTTGTTATGGCATGCTGTTATGTCATGTTATGTCATGTTATTATGGCATGTTGTTATGTCATGTTGTTATGGCATGCTGTTATGGCATGTTGTTATGGCATGTTGTTATGGCATGTTGTTATGTCATGTTGTTATGTCATGTTGTTATGGCATGCTGTTATGGCATGTTATTATGTCATGTTGTTATGTCATGTTGTTATGTCATGTTGTTATGGCATGTTGTTATGTCATGTTGTTATGGCATGCTGTTATGTCATGTTGTTATGGCATGCTGTTATGGCATGTTATTATGTCATGTTGTTATGTAATGTTGTTATGGCATGTTGTTATGTCATGATGTTATGGCATGTTGTTATGTCATGTTGTTATGGCATGCTGTTATGGCATGTTATTATGGCATGTTGTTATGTCATGTTGTTTTTGCATGCTGTTATGGCATGTTGTTATGGCATGTTGTTATGGCATGTTGTTATGTCATGTTTTTATATCATATTGTTATGTCATGTTTTATGGCATGTTGTTATGTCATGTTGTTATGGCATGTTGTTATGTCATGTTGTTATGTCATGTTGTTATGGCATGTTGTTATGTCATGTTGTTATGGCATGTTGTTATGTCATGTTGTTATGGCATGCTGTTATGGCATGCTGTTATGTCATGTTGTTATGGCATGCTGTTATGGCATGTTGTTATGGCATGTTGTTATGTCATGTTGTTTAATCATGTTTTATGGCATGTTGTTATGTCATGTTGTTATGGCATGTTGTTATGGCATGTTGTTATGTCATGTTGTTATGTCATGTTGTTATGGCATGCTGTTATGTCATGTTGTTATGTCATGTTGTTATGGCAAGCTGTTATGTCATGTTGTTATGTCATGTTTTATGGCATGTTGTTATGTCATGTTGTTATGTCGTGTTTTATGGCATGTTGTTATGTCATGTTGTTATGTCATGTTGTTATGGCATGTTGTTATGTCATGTTGTTATGGCAAGCTGTTATGGCATGTTGTTATGTCATGTTTTTATGGCATGCTGTTATGGCATGTTGTTATGGGATGTTGTTATGTCATGTTGTTATGTCATGTTTTATGGCATGTTGTTATGTAATGTTGTTATGGCATGTTGTTATGTCATGCTGTTATGGCATGTTATTATGTCATGTTGCTATGTCATGTTGTTATGTCATGTTTTATGGCATGTTGTTATGTCATGTTGTTATGGCATGTTGTTTTTTCATGTTGTTATGGCATATTGTTATGTCATGTTGTTATGCCATGCTGTTATGCCATGTTGTTATGTCATGTTGTTATGTCATGTTTTATGTCATGTTGTTATGTCATGTTGTTATGGCATGCTGTTATGTCATGTTGTTATGTTATGTTGTTATGTCATGTTGTTATGTCATGTTTTATGGCATGTTGTTATGTCATGTTGTTATGTCATGTTTTATGGCATGCTGTTATGTCATGTTGTTATGTCATGTTGTTATGTCATGTTGTTATGGCATGCTGTTATGTCATGTTGTTATGTCATGTTGTTATGTCATGTTATTATGTCAGGTTGTTATGCCATGTTTTATGGCATGTTGTTATGTCATGTTGTTATGGCATGTTGTTATGTCATGTTGTTATGTCATGTTTTATGGCATGTTGTTATGTCATGTTGTTATGGCATGCTGTTATGTCATGTTGTTATGTTATGTTGTTATGTCATGTTGTTATGTCATGTTTTATGGCATGTTGTTATGTCATGTTGTTATGTCATGTTGTTATGGCATGTTGTTATGTCATGTTGTTATGGCATGCTGTTATGTCATGTTGTTATGTCATGTTGTTATGGCATGCTGTTATGGCATGTTGTTATGGCATATTGTTATGTCATGTTGTTATGTCATGTTTTATGGCATGTTGTTATGTCATGTTGTTATGGCATGTTGTTATGTCATGCTGTCATGTCATGTTGTTATGGCATGCTGTTATGGCATGTTGTTATGTCATGTTGTTATGGCATGCTGTTATGGCATGTTGTTATGTTATGTTGTTATGTCATGTTGTTATGTCATGTTTTATGGCATGTTGTTATGTCATGTTGTTATGGCATGTTGTTATGTCATGCTGGCTGGTTTTGACTCTGACTTTTTTTTTGTTTTGGTGCGCATGCTTTTTTTATAGGTTTCAAACTGGCTCCAATGAAAGCTGTTGGAAAAAATATTTTTGAAATTCACTTTCTTCGTAATGCGATTGAATGAAAAAAACATCTTTGTCACGTGAGGGACAAAAAACAGATTTTTTTTATTATTATTCATACATTTGTAGTAAAACTTCTTTTTTTTTTCAAAGAAAAATTGTATTTTTGGGATTAGTAACAATTTTGGATTTATTTATTTTTTTTGCATTTTATGAACCAAAATTTTTCCAAGAAAAGTTTTGTTGTTTAAAAACAGCTGACGATGGCATTTTTTTAATGCATTTTATGAACCAAATTTTTATAATGCATTTTTCAATGCATTTTTAATGCATTTTAATGCATTTTTAATATATTTTTATGCATTTTTTAATGCATTTTATGAACCAAATTTTTATAATGCATTTTAATGCATTTCTAATGCATTGTTAATACATTTTTTATGCATTTTTAATGTATTTTATGAACCAAATTTTTATAATGCATTTTTAATGCATTTTTTAATGCATTTTTAATGCATTTTAATACATTTTTCATGCATTTTTAATGCATTTTATGAACCAAATTTTTATAATACATTTTTCAATGCATTTTTAATGCATTTTATGAACCAAATTTTTATAATGCATTTTTAATGCATTTCTAATGCATTGTTAATACATTTTTATGCATTTTTAATGTATTTTATGAACCAAATTTTTATAATGCATTTTTTATGCATTTTAATGCATTTTTTAATGCATTTTTAATGCATTTTAATATATTTTTCATGCATTTTTAATGCATTTTATGAACCAAATTTTTTTAATGCATTTTATGAACCAAATTTTTCTTTTTGCAAACAAGTTTTTTTTTTGCGTTTATATTTAAAACATATTTCTGGTGGATGGTGGATTACACTGTTTTTGGCAACTTGTTGTTTCGTGAGGATAGGCTATTTTCTTAGGGATAGTAGTTTCTGCCAGTTGAAGAAAAGCAGCTGATGCTGGTAAAGGGTTGTTAGAGGATGTAGAAGAAGGAAGTTTCTCAATCGGGTAGTTTTCTGCAATTTGATTTATGATAGACAAGAGGATTTTTCCGAATTTTTGTCTCCATAAATTCACTGAAATAACTGTTGAGCAGATCGCAGTTGGTTCCACACTCTCTATTATTTCTTTGTTTGGCCTCCTTCCACATCCTTTTCACATTATTTGTGATAGTCCTAGTCGAAGGATCTACAAAATTAAGGCTGTGGTAAGATGTTTGTACCCTTCGGATCCTACTTTGCTGTACACTTTCCAGCGGTCAGAGACTATCATGGTCCCCAGTAGTATATATTTCTTAAGGAGGGTTTCTGCCTAAAAAAAAATGTAACCAATGGTTTCGGCTGGAAGTGCAGTAATGGCTAGTGTAAACACTGGCCCTCATTGCATCATAGAAGCTTCTTTCAACGACCTCATCTCAGGATACTAGTTCTCTATAAAATGGCAACACATTACAATCTACGGCGAGATATTCCCACTGACTGGAAAAACTTCTTGAAAGATATTTGCCCAGCAGATCGGAGCCCAGGGTACATGATGGAGTGGACGAGTCCATCATAATAGACAAAAAAATTTTGCAAATAGTTACTAAAGAAATAAAAAATAAAAAATACAACTCAAATTAATACAAACAACAATAAAACTTCTAAAAATTTTGAAAACCATTGCTAAATATAAAAAATAACACATCTAAAAAGCTCTAAAAATTAATACAAACAACAATAAAGTTCTAAAAGTTTTGAAAAAGTTAAAAGTAACACATCTAAAATCTACAAAAATTAATACTAACATTGCTACAAATAACAATAAAATCCCTTAACATTTTAAAAATTGTTACAAAAGGTAGAAAATTAATAAACATCTATAAACAACCCTAAACATACAAGAAATAAATTGTTAGGAATTTCTTTGTGGTTTTTATCAATTTTTTAAGTTTTTTTTGTTAGATCTTTAGTAATTATTTTCGAAACTTTTAGAAATGTATCCATATATTTTTAGGCCTCTGAACAAGATCTCATATATTTGTAAGATAAATATAATTATAATTAAAGCTTTAATGCATCTCGCATATATCCACAGTGTTGTTATTTTGGATATCATATCTGTATAGGCATGAGCTGATGACTACAAACGACTTTGTTTTGAAATATTTTATCAACTCATTTTAGCAAACAATCATTATTTTTAACTGTTCATCGTCTTTTTTTGACGATCATACCCATCATCTAAGTTTGTGTTGCATCAACTACTTAACATCATCACTTTTTATAATTATGTAAGGCCAAATTCCTATCATCGAAATGTATTTCGTTATATATACCCAGTGAAATGATATGGACAATATTTTCATCAAGATGTCATTTCTTATCAAAGATAGATAACACGTGCTCTTGTATTGTATTATTTATACTTAAGTTGAATTAATCAACATTTGTTTTCCTTAGGCTTTAACTTACATATATTTTAACCACATAAAATACATACTAAAATATTCTTCGATTTTGGGATGGAATTAAGTTTCAAAAATACTTTTATTCTAATTGTTTGTATTAGCCATAATTTACAATTAACTCACTAATGGACTAATTTCTTAATAAATTTAGAAAAAAAGAAAGAGTGAAAAGATATACCGAAAAGAAAGAGATGGTGTTTAAACCTCTTCCGTTACTTCCATTCCCCTTCTTCTGTAATTTAGTCGTTAACATGTAGAGACCCAACACATTGTAAACTCCGTCGCCAGGAACATAAGAAAGAAAGAGGAAACAAATTCAACTTGTTTTTCAGGTTTTAACAAAATACCTTATTCCTCCGTCTCTGGCCACATGTGGCTTCTCGTCTCGGCTGTGACGTCACCCACGTGTTTCTAACGTGATCATCGATCTGTGCACACGTTCTTCTTTTTATAATCTTTTCCTTCTTCCTTGTTGTGACGTCAGCTCACACATGGCTCAATCATTTGTACACAAGTGCCATACGCACATCCACACTGTTAAATTTCTCTCCCTCTCTTTCTCTCTGTTTATTAACAATCGAATATACCTAGAAAGATTGGAATAGTCTATTATAAACAAACGGAAATATCACCACAAGCAGTGATATATTTTAAACTGTAGTTATGATGAGGAAGCAAAAGAGAGGGAACTATAAGCGACGAATTTTTAAAAAATCTTTTTTATATCCACTAGTTTTGCAAACTTGCTTTTTTCTGCTTCAAACAATCTAATCCGTCATAGTTGTTGTGAAGTGATTTTTATTTTTTCATCAAACTCATGAAGAACACACCTCAGGATTGTCTGGTCTGCGTGAAGTGCTCGTTGTTTGTTGTTTACATTCGTTAATAATTGCAAGATTGAAGGTTTTTAGCCTTGATACTAAGAGTAGTAAATTGGTTGCATGTAAAGTCTGGAAAGTTTGGACTGAGAACACACAAAAGAATAGTGCAGAAGCAACCACGATTGCTCCATTGATTTGAAATGCTAGGCACCTGACTTGTCTTGCCAGATGCAAAGGCTGAGATGACTAGAGGATGATCCAAATGCTGGCTTCTCCAGCTGAGCCTTGAAATAGCCAAGTTGTCATCCTAATAGCGAGTGGTGTCAAACCAGTGCACCATTAATGGCCCTGCCAGAAACTGAAGTTTCCGACACCATAACTCTGACATTACCACATTGCAATTATCCCCACAATAGTGCCGAGAGAGCTAAACTTGTGGAGGATGCTGTTGTTGTTTTATCTGCATGAAGTTCTCGTTAGCTATGACTATTTCTTATAGTTACACATAAGTATGTATGGTTATATATATATATATATATATATATATATATATATATATATATATATATATATATATATATATATATATATATATATAAAGCCGTTTTTCATGCAGTAGAGGCTGGAGCAGTGAAAAAAGATATAAATAAAAATAAATAAGTGGAGACATCAATATATAAAGTAGTAGCGTTGGTATGTGTGTGTGAACAAACTTGGCATGATGATGGGGATGGTGCACACCATTTTTCAAGGTCATATTTGTTGTGGCTCTTCATAAACTCCTCACCTTAGGATGGTGCATACCAAGTTGGGGTTTACCACTATCCCACCATCCCACTATGGTGCCAGCCAACTGTTTTGTGAATTTGAATCAGATTACCCTCCTCCACCCCAATCCTCTCAACCAATCTTCATAGTTCATAGTTGGATTTTAGTCACTTCAGAGGTAGTTAAAATTGTTTTAACACTTTAAACAATAGTTGCTCTTACAAGGGTGCTCACGAAGCAGGTACCCAAGCATACAGCGAAGTCAGATGTCTTACTGTTATGTATGTTTTGATATTTCCAGAGAAGTGCACTCTTTTTCAAAACACAAAGGTTCATTCCATTTGCTGCTATTATATTTGAGCATGTATGTTGCAGCAAAATTTTGATCTGCAGAAAATGTAATAAAAAATTCCAATAAACAAAAATCCGAAAAGTGTATTATGATTGGTTTTATTTCCAGCCCCCAAAATTGACTTTTAAAAAAATTGCAATTTAAATATTTTAGATTTTTCACTTCTTTATGAACTCTTTTATGCTTACCAATATATGTTTTTCTTTGTTTTAGCTGATTTAGAAGCAAAAGACCGTTTTCAAGCCACTGCTTGGGATTATGCCAAGAATAAGCAGTTGCATTACTGCCAGCTGATAATGATGTCCCATAAGCGCCAATTTCTACAATCCAGCCCCAGAGACACCTGTCTAAATGGGAACTCCACAGGAACCAACGCTAATCTGGAACCATGGATGGGAAACACTCCAGATACTACACCACGTAGAATTCCATACAGTTTGGTTTCAACAGATCGAAGTAACAATGGTGACGTCACTTCAAGGAATAACAGTGATAGAAATAAGGTTAATTCTATCCAATCGCACCATAATAACAATAGTAATAATAACAATAGTAATAATAACAATAGTAATACCAATAATAACAATTATTACCCGATCACGACTAATACCAATTCTGATAAAAATAATTATATTCCTGATCCCAAATCAACTTTCATTAAAATAAATCCTCAGTCTCTCCAAGTATCTAATGAAGAAAATCCTGCATACAATAATATACACAGCAAGGCAAATGTGGTAAGTGGTAAGGCAAATGTGGTGAGTGCAACAAACAATATTCCAGTTTTTGTTTTATCAGTTTCTTCATTGTTCTTTTAGTAAACGAGAAGAATTCCCGTCCTAAGATGGATAAAATGAATTACTCAAACAGAATAGTTTGCACGACTTTATGTTCTGTTTTGAAAATTAACATCATGTAATATTACTAAACCTTATGTCTAGAATCCTTATTCTAATTTTGATTAAATCTATCTTGATTCTAGAAAATGTCTAATTTAAGGCTCCTTAAGTATTTGAAATTCAGGGAATCTTACTGAATTGGCCGCCAATGACTATGCATTAGAATGCAAATCTGAAATATTTAGAAAATATCTAATACCTATTGTTAAAATTTTAAAAAATATCAGAGGTTTATGCATTTTCAGAAGCGTTTCCACTCCCTCTTTGCTCTCTTTGCATAAAATTAAATCAAACTATATATAGCCCACATTATAACCACTCACATATAGTAACTGCATTCTGAAATTCATAATGATCGATTAATTGTTCATGAGTTAATCCTGTTTATACAAGTAACTTTATATGCTTATGACTTAATTTAAATAGAGATAGGAAATGTAATACTTCAATTATTTTAATCAATTTAAAATATTTTTGTTGTTTCTGCAATTGTATGTCCATTGGTAATTTTCTCCTTGCACAATATGTTTGTCATTTGTACAATATGTTTGTCATTTGTACAATATGTTTGTCATTTGTACAATATGTTTGTCATTTGTACATTTCTTTATTTCTTGCTGTTTTTTTTGGGGGGAGGGGCCTGAACCAAAAGGCGATCGATGTACTTCATCACAATAATTATTCATTCAACTCTAAAAACCACATATTTAAGAATGTAGAAATTTAGATATTCAACTACAAAGTTAACTTATGAATTAAATACCTTTAATAATGAGTCATACCAGCTGCAAATAATTGCTCCATGGTTCAATAGTCAAATAGACAGAGATAAAGAGCAAATGAGTTAAGTGTTAAGTACAATGTTTAAATTTTAAGACATCTTGTCTCACTAATGCATCTTCTAAGATGTTCAAAATGCTTCGTCTGCCACTCTGTAGTTCATGTTTGACGTTATATCCATCTCGATAACATTCTCCCGATGTTTTCTTTAATAAATGACAATATATTGCAAGAATGCTTTTCTTCCTTTTTTTTTTCATTCAACTATTATTGTCATCTGAGTAACGTGGGCCTGCGTCTCTGTTTCCTCCTCTCCTGACAATAGGACTATTTTAGTGCGATAAGACAGTAGATAATGTCAGATAAATTACTGACGAAATCTTGAAATCACACTAAAATAAAAAAAAAAATAAAAAATTGATAGAATGATTCAAATGCAGTTTGTTTAATAATTTTGGAAATGTTATTCCATAATAATATAACTTGTTAGGTTATAGTGTAAGTCAATGGATAATTAACTTAGTAAAGAAAGGAATCGATTATGAGATTATTAGAAACTAGCAGGACTGTGACCTTTAAACGTGACCCTTACACGTCCTTGACCCCTGATCGCGGCCCAGTTATGATCTGCACCCTGGTCGGTACAGTTATGATATGTCGACTGGGCAACCAGGTCTGCCAACCGTTAGTACGTCGCGTCACCCAGTGAGTTCTTCGTTAAGGCGTTGGGGATTCTTCTCGGATGCTCGGTCCTCAAGACCTGTTCTCCGTGGATCGTCTAGTTATCCTGGGTGTTTGTTGACGGATATGGTGTCACAAATGGCAAATAAAGAATGTACATATATAGGGATCAACGCACATCAGCAACAAAACTCCGGAGGTTGGTTAATATAATATATATTTCAGAAATTCATACAAGAAGTATTTACAGCATATACATATAGTTGACAATTAATTCAAGCAAGCAGTTAGTTCTACAACTGAGCTTCTGTTGTTGAAATACCTGGTCGGTATCGCGGACTTTGCGTAATTCTCGTTAAGTGATTGACACGTTATAAGCGTTGAGTTATCAGGCAACAAGCGAGGGGGAGAGAGAGAGGAGAGGTGATTCTGCCGAGACTCTGATTCCGGACTCTCTCTTCTTCTGTTCTGTTCTGACTCTTACTGTTCTTCTTCTCTGATCTGCCTTAATCTCTGATTTTTCATTTCTTTTATAATTTAATTATGGAATGATGACGACACCCCTGTTCGTCATCGACCAATCAAATTGCTTGATCATAATTCGACGGGGCCTTTTCTCATTGGTTGATTATACTTCGACAGGACCCTTTTTCATTGGTCCATTTCCAAAATTGGATTGACTCCTCCTTTAATTAACGCCCAACTTACACGTTGTATTAATTAACTCCTCCCTGGCTTACTAATGGAATTTCCCCATATCCAGGAAAATTATTTTTCCTTTGACTTAAAGCAAATCACGCGATTTTATTTGTTTTAAAATTATCTATTGATCTCACTTTGCGCTTTGATAATTCAAAGGAATTTTAGTTTATCTTTGAATTAAGTTCTGGTTGTCGGCCATTCTCTTATATCAGACATTTTGTTTACGTCAAAAGACCAAGAATGCATTTGTCGCTTTGAACTTATCGGACAACACATTTTCCCATCCGAGCAAAAATATTTCATAACTTACATTTTCGGTCGACCTAATTCACCAAATGACAATTCTCGATACGTTATCTTATTGTTTTGAAATTTCGGACAATTCATTTTTTTCCTATCCTTTGTTCTAAACCATAATGCCGAGTCACTGCGTGTGTTTCTCTTAGATCAAAAACAACCCGACTTTTTTTTCAACTTGTCAAAACTCACAGATCAACCTTGGCTCATAGTTTTGCCAATTGTGGGTGTGAAATCCCCACCCCTCCGGCTACTGTACCACTATGATTCCGGCCACCGTAGATCAAACGCCAGTGTATTTTGGCTAAAATATTTTATGCATTCTTTTTCGCTTTTGAAGTCTAGAATGTGATTTAACCTCTCGCTACAAAGGCACTCTTGCCGCCGCCATTTCAACAACAGACTTAGCTCAGAATTTATTCACAAAAAAAATTAATAATAATTTTTATTCCTTCAACCCGATCATCGTCCGGGAACAAAAAATTACTTTTAACCAAAGGAAACGTCACATCAACCCTACAGGTCTGATGTGGCCTCTCTTTAGTGTTACAGGACACGTTAAACGGCGTTGCCCAGTGGAAGCATGACAGTTCCAGAACAGAATCGTTAAAGGACTCCCCCTTCGAAAACAAATTAAACTACAGTTGTTGTTGTTGCCGTCCCTAGAAAATAGTGAACACTGGCAGCCCTGGCCCAAATGAAATAATCTGGCTTCCACTGTCGGGCATTGTTTTCAAGTGGCAGCTCGTGGAAGCCACTCTCTGATTGTTAGCACTGTTGGTTACTGGTGATTAGTGTTGGTTTGGGGTGATAACCTGCAGGTACTGGTGGATCATAAAGAAAGCATTTAATAACTCTTTAGATTGAGCAGAAACAGAAATAACTGCCTTCTACTTATGACAGTATCTTGAAAGATACTGTCATAAGTAGAAGGCAGTCAGCCATCATTTTTCTTCTCGGTATACTAGGTATATCAGAATTTTTGGGCAAGTCGCCATTGCAAAACATTTGATTAAATACTCTCCATGTCTACAAGCTTATAACAATATGAAAATGTATTTTCAAACCCTAATTTTTATTTCAATAAAATGAGCAAAGGCCAAATTTTAAAATCATAAGAGGTTTAATCGAAAAATATAAAATATTTTTTTTTCATCGGTTTTCTTTAAAAAAGATTTCATGAAAAGCAACAAAATTAACTTGAATCGAGATCTAATATATATATATATATATATATATATATATATATATATATATAACTGCTAAAAAAATCACTTACCTGTCCCAAATTACTAAGCTATGGGTGCTTCTATTCTTCCTGTATAATAATTTATCCATATTTATATATTAAATTCCATATATTTTTTAAATGAAAGGATTTTTCAACCAAGAGTCACGGTAAACCGTCTCTTTAGCAGTAGTTTATCCGCCATTAAAGAACCCGGATGGTATTCAATTTCTCACTTTGTTATGTACGGAAGTATCAAAGTGACAAAAATAATTATTTCAAAAACGTAAAACCAACACATTAGTAATCTCGATAGGGTAAATATAAAGAATTACTCCACCCTCGAAAATTCCTTTAAAATTTCCACTTTTATAGGGGGTGCTGTAAACGGAAATAACCTTTTAAATATACGGCAAACAAGTAGTTTCCAAGATATGAAGAAATGCTTGTGGTCAAAAAGTGGGTGTTCACTTGTCTATAATAATATAACGTCAAATGGGCACCCGCTTTATGGCCACATTGGGAGTGGGCAATGTACAATGAATACCATTTAACGTAAAATACTACTCACGTTTAACATTCCAGGAAACAAGTAGTTTCCATGAAGCATGGGTGGGGGCTGCCAGTTAATGTTTTTTGAGAGGGAGATGCTTAGTTTAATTAACCATTTTAACGTAAGTAACGCGAACAAGTAGTTTCCATGAAGCATGGGTGGGGGCTGCCAGTTAATGTTTTTCGAGAGGGAGATATGCTTAGTTTAATTAACCATTTTAACGTAAGTAACGAGAACGCGCCAACATTAACTGTGCATTTCTTCATGGAAGCTGTGTGTGACAGAACGGTAATCAGTTTTGGTTGTCTTCCCTTTGTCCTTATGCCAGGCAACCTTATCTCACTTTTGTATTTTTGGCGTATTTCAATGCAACTACAAAGTGGCCAGTATGTGCTACCATACTTGCAAAATAGTAACATTCATGCATTTTGCCCGATTACTAAAAATTGGCTCGACCAAATGTCGATTTTTTAAAATATACGTTGATGCCTATCTGCATAATATTTTTGTGTTTTAACATATTTGAAAGCATTTAATCAGTTTTAAAAAGAAAGTGTCAACATGATAAGTCACAGCTTTGAAACCTAAGAAATTAGTCCAGACTATAAAATTAAATTTAATCGTCAACATGAATTTAAAAAAATTCATAAAACAAAACAAATATAGCATCATTCAAGTCTTGATAATCGCCCAAAAATCGAAAATTAAATATTGATAGCGGTAAAAGAAATTTTTTGTTAGGCCTGTTTTGGGTTGGAGATAGTAGCATTTCAGTATTTTGTGTATATTTACATTCCCAAACCAATACTGTGTTTACATTTTGAGAGTGTTCTGTCCGAGCAAGGAAAGAGCTATATATCTTAGATTACATTTTCTGTTAGTTTCGTATGGGCAAGGAAAAAGTTGGCAATGCATGTTAAAATACCAGTAATTCTGAAAACTTTTGTTAGACCTCACCATAGCAACATTTTACGGGTTCCAGTATTTAATTTTTATAGTTTTGAGTGATTATCTAGACTTCAAAGAGGCTGTTTTATAGCAGAATCGCATCATGTGTAGAAGTTGATTTAATTTTATGTTTGTGCGATTATCGAGTGTTAAAAGACGTTATGTATATTTTTTCCTCATATTAAACAAACTGTATTTGAAGTGTGTATGTTAACATGCTGAGTTGTTCAAAATAAGTTGTCAGTATTTATGAAATAGTAGGATAATTTAAAGGTTAGCAGTAGTTAAATTTCTGTTTTTGAGCGATTGTATTTGTTTTTTTTTAGCACTATTGCGTCCTGTGGAGAAGTTTTTATTTTTACAGTATTTGTTATTAATTTGTTAGGTGAAAGTATGCAATAGTTGCAAAACACTATACCCTCCTCACGTTTGTAATGGGTTTCAAAATAATCACATGATTACTTTAGTGCGCTTCCAGTAAGTGCGTAAGTCCAAAAAGAATCTAATAAATATCGTAAGAGGAAAAGTATGAATATATTAATTTAAAAAATAAGTGAACAGTAGGTACCTCCAACACATGCCAAAGATTTAACCAATCCTATATAATACGATGTAACTATAATTTAATGTAATATAATATTATTACGCTGGGTTAGGGCATAAAAAATATGTTTTTAAAGGGCGTTTAAACATAAAAAATAGATTATCATTTTTTTAGGGGTTAAACGATGCTGAGGTACGTCGTAAAAAATCCCAAACTAAATTTCCACAAACAAAACAAAAAATGTATTTGTTCACTAATTCAAAGAAACAAAACTTTTATTACAAAAATGTCTGGTGAAACAAACAAACAAAAAAAATTTCTGGTGAAACAAACAAACAAACAAAAAAAATTTCTGGTGAAACAAACAAACAAACAAAAAAAATTTCTGGTGAAACAAACAAACAAACAAAAAAAATTTCTGGTGAAACAAACAAACAAACAAAAAAAATTTCTGGTGAAACAAACAAACAAACAAAAAAAAATTCTGGTGAAACAAACAAACAAACAAAAAAAATTTCTGGTGAAACAAACAAACAAACAAAAAAAATTTCTGGTGAAACAAACAAACAAACAAAAAAAATTTCTGGTGAAACAAACAAACAAACAAAAAAAATTTCTGGTGAAACAAACAAACAAACAAAAAAAATTTCTGGTGAAACAAACAAACAAACAAAAAAAATTTCTGGTGAAACAAACAAACAAACAAAAAAAATTTCTGGTGAAACAAACAAACAAACAAAAAAAATTTCTGGTGAAACAAACAAACAAACAAAAAAAATTTCTGGTGAAACAAACAAACAAACAAAAAAATTTCTGGTGAAACAAACAAACAAACAAAAAAAATTTCTGGTGAAACAAACAAACAAACAAAAAAAATTTCTGGTGAAACAAACAAACAAACAAACAACAAAAAAAAAACAGTTGCCAATAAAAAAAAAAATAGATATAAACAGTAAAATTTATGAATTTATTACGGTTGGTTATTTGTTTTGACGAACACAAAGAAAGGAAGAAAGAAAGAAAGAATGTAGAAGATACATACTGTTGCAGTGAGGCCTGAAGGTGGTTAGCCAACTGACCGTGCAACTAAATAAACATCAGACACAAGGACAAGGAAGAAAACAACAGAACAAAGAAGAATGACAAACTCGGGTAGTTTAGTTTAAAGACGAAGTCTCGCCTTTTATTTAAGCAAACGAAAGGGTGGCAAATGCGAATTTTCTCACTGGGCGACGTTGGTCCGGGGTCCGTCGCCGGTGTATTCTGTCAGGGGGATGCTTGTCGGCTCGCCGTAAGCTAGAATGCCGGGATGACGTCGGAGAAGTCGGCGTGGTAACTGGTGCGCGGTGCGGGTGATTGGTCGACTTGGGTCCGACTGGGACAGTACTGATGCGTTAGCCTTAGGTTATGAGAGGAATGGATGGACGAATTGGCAACACTGAGGGTTCAGTATTCATCAGGTACGGACGGGCGCTCGGATCGGACAGACACTGAGAAAGGTGTCAGTCAGTGTATTAGAGGTACGGACGAACGAATTGGCAACACTGAGGGTTCAGTGTTCATCAGGTACGGACGGGCGCTCGGATCGGACAGACACTGAGAATGGTGTCAGTGTATTAGAGGTACGGACGAACGAATTGGCAACACTGAGGGTTCAGTGTTCATCAGGTACGGACGGGCGCTCGGATCGGACAGACACTGAGAAAGGTGTCAGTGTATTAGAGGTACGGATGAACGAATTCGCAACACTGAGGGTTCAGTGTTCATCAGGTACGGACGGGCGCTCGGATCGGGCAGACACTGAGAAAGGTGTCAGTGTATTAGAGGTACGGACGACATGGAGGACGGAGTCGTGGTGATGAGGTGGATTTCTACGGCGTGGAGACCGGAGCCACGGTAGTGGTGGTGGACTTTTACGGCGTGGAGACCGGAGCCACAGTAGTGGTGGTGGACTTCTATGGCGTGGAGACCGGAGCCACAGTCGTGGTGGTGGACTGGACTGCTACAGTGAAGAGACTGGAGTCACAGTAATTGCGCGAGCGTCGAACGGTTAGGGAACCGTGAGCAAGTGCA
Organism: Euprymna scolopes; assembly: GCF_053919585.1. NCBI lineage: Eukaryota > Metazoa > Mollusca > Cephalopoda > Sepiida > Sepiolidae > Euprymna > Euprymna scolopes. The sequence continues at coordinate 63,121,097 of NC_136502.1, forward strand.
GAGCTTTGCCGAGACCAAGCTGTTTATTTAGTGTTCTGCCCCGGACCTGGCATTATCTACTGCCAGGCCCTCATTTGGGGTCCAGAGACACTTAGGCATGAAGCCCGTAGGGGGGGGGGAAAGGGGGTCGAGGGTCATTCTAAACTAAAGCTAGGTCTTTGAAGACTTTATTAAAATCCCTATACTAAGACACTATTTTTTATATTATCATTCTTACCATGGAGTTTATCTACTTAAAATCTCCCCACCGTATGATTTTTGGCATTTAAACTGAAAGAAATAAATGTTTTTATTCAACAAATCAAAATCATATGTACAAACAAAAGCAGAAAAATTTGTAAAACTAAGATATTAAGATGAGGGATGAGATGATGGGGAGGAGGGCAAACTAAGATACACCCAAAAAGAAAGAAAAAGAAAATAAATGAACAAAATGCCTATGGGGGCGGGTTAGTACAGGGATCCCCCCAACCTACTTCTAAAATTGGAGCGCCCACTGTCTTCCAATCTCGAAGGTCGAAAGCAAGCAGGTCGTTCCCTAGTGGGGGATGGGGGACCTAGGGACGATATTTGAAAAATAAATTAGATAGGGATGGGTAACATAAGGACTGGACGGTGTCTTCCAAGATAAATGTACGTATAGGGGCAACAGACCGGGGACAAAACAAAGGGTGGACTGGGCATCTTTTAGAAGCTCTCCTATTGCCGATAAAATTAATATCAGGGACGGGATCAACTTTCATACTTGCCCTAGTCTAGCATCTAATAAAGACTTTTCCACTCGTGGTAGTTAGGACCTAACTATCCCTACTCTGTTACTTTGTTTGGGGCTGGGTTCCGTAGAACCTTAGCACCGCCTGACAGATACCACTAGGGTGGGAAAACAAACTTAAACCTAGCGCCTCGTCGGATGCACAAACTAGTGTTGTGCACCCATCTCCTATCAAAGTCTATGCGGTGCAATCTTTTCCAATCGCATCTGATCTTTACTTTAAGTTGATGTTTAAAGCGACCAACCAGATCCCGATCCGAAACAGATTGCTCCTCATAGACAATGTCAAGACGTGAAATCCACGTCACTAATCTAGCTACTGCTAGGATCGCTAGAAACACCAATCGTCTCTCCCCAGTGAACGGCGGATCCATGTTGTCGACGACGTACGCCAAATCAAGTGGCACCAACCGCTCGGGGTCGATGCGAGCCGTTACCCTTCCGACGTACTCCCAGAGCCTCCGAACTCCGCTGCAAAGAAAAAAGGGATGCTCCCTCGTTTCATCTTCGTCTTCCTCGCAGCGGGGGCAGTCTCCGGCAAGTACGCCGAAAAGTGGCAGCGCATTCCGGACTAGCCTCCATGTGATTGAAAACTCTGAATTATTTAAAAAGCTACTGGCTGGCGCCCAATTCCACTGAGAGAGGACCTCCTCCCTCGACATGTGCAGCCGCTCAACCAGCGGATCTTTTGCGGTCCCCGCTACTAAATCCCGATACAGTCTCCTCCTAGGCCGTGCTAGGTCACTGGACCTCGGCAATGCCCTAAGGGCGGCTCGGCATTCGGAGAGGAACCGCCGTTCCCCCACCGGTCTTCTGCGACCTTCGGCGGCAGGGGAGGGCATGAGCTGTGGGAAAGCGTGCTCCACAACTGGTACCCAGTGCAATTCCTCGAGCAGTGTCCGACTTAGGAACGCCAATCTTTCGGCGTGCTTATGACTTAACAAGTCAGGCATTCCCAAGCCTCCATCGCTGAGTTTCTATGTACAGACCCGTCTACGGACATACGGCTTTCCCCCTTTCCAGAGGAGTCTGAAAAGGAGTCGCTCCAAAGCCTTACAGCGGTCCGCAGGCAGAGGAAGTACTGACAAGTGGTAAAGGATCAACAGAAAGACGTAAGTTTGGCACGCCTCCGCACGACCCTTCAGGGACAAACCCCTGCGAATCCAAGTCCCCACTGACGATTCGACCTTTGTCTGTACCTCCGACTAAATTTTATCCAGCTGGAGCCCAGGCCCGAACCAGATTCCAAGAATCTTTACCGGGCCATCTGTCCAGCCGAACTCACCTGGAAGCGAGTTTACCCCGGTCCAAGTGCCCAACCGCAGGCCAACGGACTTGCTGCGGTTGACTATGGCCCCTGTAACACTTTCATACTCATCGACCCCCTCTATCACCGCTTTAATATCGATCCTTCACCCTACATAAACGGTGACATCATCAGCGTACGCGGAAACCCTGGCAAACTTGCCGCCAGGTAGAGCTATCCCGCGCAGGACTGGTCTCGTCGTCTCGTCCCTTAACTTGCGAAGGAAGGGCTCCAACGCCAGGACATAAAGCAGAGGCGACAGCGGACACCCCTGGCGCACCGACCGAGAGACCCCAAAGGACTCCGACAACCTACCATTTACTTGTACCGCTACTGTTGGGTCACGATACAAAACGGAAATCCACTTGCGGAAATCCGGACCAAAACCGGCGGTCTCCAAAACAGACTCCAAGAAACCATGGTCGACCCTATCGAAAGCTTTGGACTGATCTAAATTGATCAGCGCGGCTCCTGTGTCGTCTTCTAACCCCTCTATGATCGTGCGCACCAAGTGCAAGTTGTCTTTAATCGTTCTCCCCTTCACAGAACAAGTCTGATCCGGTTCGACCAAATCACCGATGACAACCTGCAGTCGGTTTGCAAGAACGCGGGCCAAAATCTTCAACTCTGTGTTTAGCAGAGTGATGGGCCTGTAATTATCTAAGTCCTCCTCACCATGCCGCTCTTTCTTCTTCAGTAATGTGACCACTCCTTTGGTTACCTGCCCAGGGATAGATCCCTGGGAAAACCAGTGGTTAAACACACCCGTCAGAAGAGGAACAAACATGGGCGACAGCCTCAAATACAATTCGTAGGGCAGACCATCGAGCCCTGGAGATCTGTTCTGGCCAACCTGCTTCAACGCAGTAATGACTTCACGCTCTGTAACCACCCCATCACAGCTAGCCGCTCGGTCCGCAGTAAGGCGGGGCGAGCCGGCTAAATAGCTGCCAAACTCCTGGCCGCGGAGTCTGGGTAGTTGGGTAAAGCGTTCCTCCAAATGTTGACGAAACCCATTGCAAATCTCTCGAGTCGATACGAGGGTATGTCCTTCCAGGTTTTTCACCTTCCGAATGTACCCGTCCGAGCCACGTCTTAAGGCAGCCTTACGCTCAACAGCGTCAACGTTCACGGCTTCGTTAGAGACTCTTTTTAACCTAGCCCTAACTACTTGCCCTTCGTAACGCTCGCTAGCCAAGCGCTGAAGGTCCCCCTTAACTATGTCTATCTCTAGGGGATCCCCACCAGCCACCACCCGGGTCAATCTATCTTCTAGCTGCCTTTTGGTCCGTGCCCTAGTTAACGCGAGGCGTTGGCTATATTGGACACAAAAGAGCCTAATGGTAGCCTTAAGTCTAACCCACCAGCTACTCCCAGTAACCGCCCCCACTAACTCCCGCTGAATTAGTGTTGTCAGCTGTTCCCGAAAGTCGTTCATCTCCAATAAGGAGGCGTTCAACTTCCAGTAGCCAGCCAACCTAGGCCTATTACCTAATCTCAAACGGGCCATTACTAATTTATGGTCCGAATGACCTAACCAGTGGAACGTGGGACACGATAAGAAATCTATGTCGCCTCTTCTAATTAACATCCTGTCCAAGTAGGTACTTGAACAGGCGGCCACGCTACTTTGCCACGTGATCCAGACGGAACCTGTCGACAAGATCACACGAGACCATCAGGTCAGACAGGCTGCTTTCACACCGATCCGACCCTCTATTCCCCCCGACCTTATCTATCTTGGGGTCCAGGATGGCATTCCAGTCCCCCATTAAAACTACTCGCTCCGGACCCGCCGAAAGGAACACCTCCACCTGCCGAAAAAAGGAAACCCTCTCCCCAGCGAAATTGGGCGCGTAAACTGCCAAAATCCGGAACTTACTGCTTTTAACGGCAACATCGACCACGACCAGCCTTCCATGAGCGCACGCGTGAACTACAGTAACCGCCGCACCTAGGGTGCGACTCACTAACACAGAAACCCCATGGCTAGCGGAATTGCCGTATGCTGAATAAACGTTGAAGTCGTTCACCAGCACACTGCAATCCCCGGGCCCAACAAAGTGGGTCTCCTGAATTGTAGCTATATCTACCTCCAGGGCTATGAGATCCCTCAGCACGCGAGCAGCCTTGCTTCGAGATCTCATGCCCCTCGCATTTAAACTAGCTAGGTTCAAGTTTGCCATAATTGCCCTAACTAGAAGTATCCATCAAAAGCGGGTCTAAAGTCTTCGGGTGTTAGAACGCCAAAAGACTGACCGATGCTGCCAGTTAGCAACTCTGTTGTGAACTGACCTTCTCGGACCAGTCCTCCCACGTCTAAGGGAAAGGTTATTTTTAGGGCTCTATAAAGGGATGGGTGAACATAAATGGGGACCCTCCCTTCGCATTTGACCGCTATTTGCATTAACGATGGGTGTTCTTCGTCTACAATCTTCAGCCCCAGAAAAGCCAGTTTTGCTTCGGCAACCATCCTCCATAGTGCTTTTACTCTGGCCCCCTTTTCCTTTCTCAGGAACGTGATGAGCATCGGTGCTTCACTGAAGTTGGTTGGCCTCTCCACTTCCTTCCCATCCACCTCGGTGAGCTTTTCCAGCTTTCTCGCATTTTTCTTCTGGCCTGCGCTGAGGTCCACCGGTCCCTGGCTTACATCCACCTCGCATATCCTCTCCCCGGGTAAGAAAGACCGCTTCCATGTCCGTTCGGTCCGGATCGGGGCTACCGGGGTGGTGGTGGTGTTGATCGTCTCTTCTCTTTCTCTGCTTTCTTCGGCTTCCATGTCCTCTGAGGACCCGGCTTCTATGTCCTCGGAAGTCTTGGCTTCAGAGGTCTCCTCGTTGGTAGTAGGAGTAGTAGGAATAGTAGTAGGGGGAGGGGTATTCTGCTCATCCATGGGGTCTGACGGTTGGGCAGGGTTTTCTTGGTCTTCTTCATCGTCTTCCTGGTCTTCCTTAACTTTCTTGTTTGTGGCTGCCAGGCTTCTGTTTTCTGTCTTCTTTTCCTCTTCCTCTTCTTCTGATTCGGGGGCCAACTTTCGTTTAACTCCCGACTTTTCTTCCTTTTGCTTCTGGTCTTTTGGCTTTTCCGGGGCCACTGTCTTTTGCTTTCCCTTCTTGGCTACAGTACTCCAGCTGTTTGATGTCTCCGCTGTTGGTGTGACTGCTTTCTCTGTCACTTTCACCGATGATACCGCTGTCGGCGGGGGCACTGGATCCTTTTTCGGGCAGAATTTCGCCATGTGACCTGGCATCCTGCAGCTCCAACAGTGTGGCCTTCTGCCCTCGACGATTATGGACATTGTCCATTTCTCCCATGTTAGTTGGGCGGGGATTGCGTCGAAGCCAGCTCTGTTAACCCTCATCTTCAGCTTGTAGTCGCCAGTCATTATGTTTTTGGGGCCACGTGCTGCATTCACTGCTTCTACGTCCCCGTATTGTGACAAAATGGCTCCGACCTGTTCTTCTTCAAAACACCATGGAACTCCCAGAATGGTCACTGTTGTCAGTCTCTTCTCTAGGTATTCTGGTTTGCACCGGATCCCCTTCCATACAGTGTCACTTTTAGATGTTTTGATGGCGTCTTCTTCTGTGGGTAGCAGAACATCCCACATTGCGTAACTTCTACGCACTATATATGTCGCCGGAATGTTCGTTTCAACCAACAGGCTTATCATCTTTTCTTTGCTCAATCCGGTGAGCCCCTTCTGCTTTTCGTCGAAAATTATTAGGGACACAATTCTTTTTCTGAGGCTTTCGAGCTTCCCGGGGACTGGCTTGATCTCATTTCCGTCCGTCAAGAACCGGTACTTTTCTTGGAAGAGTCTTCGGTATGCGTCCGGGCTTCTCTGTTCCCTCGGGCCCCAGGTCTTCTCTGGGCTCTTCTCCGGGCTTCGTTGCTTCGGTCCCCAGCTACTTCCTGCTTCCGGACTTTTTCCTGGGCTACGCTGCTGTGGTCCCTCGTGACTCGTCTTCTCTGGCCTTGCTTCTGGGCCTTTTCCCGGATTCTGCTTCCTCTCTTCGTGAGTGGTAGGTTGCCGTGCAGTAGCTGTCCCAAATTCTAGGGAGTGCCATCTCCTTAATGCTGGTTCCTTCTTTCTCGGGCTATTGTTCGCAGACCTGACCGCTCTGCTCGCTCCTTCTGCGAAAGGGTGCGATTTTCTGGTGGGCCTTTGTGGTATGGTCCAGCCTGTCTTGCTTGCTCTTTTTATTCTCTCTTCCCGTGTCCGTGGTTTTCCCCCGACAACTACCCATGGGTTGAGGAAATCTGGGTCGCTCTCCTCCCTTGGCTCAGCGCCCCCGGGCCTAGAGGTTCCCGTCTTATCTTTTCCCTCTACTACGTATACTGGAGGTGATGGTGAATACCCTGCGGTGAAAGACTCTATTTCGACCATGAATGCTGCAGGTGATGTGAGATTTCACTGGGTGTGGCATCCCCTGACAACGACGACGGCACTGAGACTCCACCGGGTGTGGTATCTCTTAACAAAGACGACGGCACTGAGACTCCACCGGGTGTGGTATCTCTCGAAAACGATGACGACGACGACGACGATGGCACTGGGATTCCACTGGGCATGGCATCCCCCGACAGCGGTACTGTAACGTCACTCAACGGCGGCACTGGAACGTTACCCGACAACGGCACTGGAACGTCACCGAATGTGACGCTCCCCCTTCTCGGCACTGGGGTGTCACCGGGTGTGACACCCCCCCATCTCGGCACTGGGGTGTCACCGGATGTGACACCCCCCCTTCTCGGCACTGGGGTGTCACCGGGTGTGACACCCCCCCTTCTCGGCACTGGGGTGTCACCGGATGTGACACCCCCCCCTTCTTGGCACAACACCAGGGGCGTCCCCCATGGTGCTAGAGGCAGAGGCCTGCCTCCTGGTTTGCTGGCCCAGTGCCCTTCCCCGACCCGCCGATTTGGAAGCTAGAGGGCCTTCGCCGCAAAAGGGCACGTCGGTAACCTCTAGTCCTGCCGGCTGCTTAAGTCGGTTCCAGACACTGGACAATCTGAAAAGGAATAGAAACGCAAACAGTTAGTACAATGCCAAAAGGACCATACGCCCAAAGAAGGGGTCGGTTCTATTGGCCAAAAGAGCTTTGCCGAGACCAAGCTGCCGAACGGTGAAAAATATCGCCGTAATATTCAGGAGATTGCTAGTCACCGGGAGCGGGCCGGAAGTTGTTTCTATTTCTAAACAACAGTTAATATTAATTCTCGGATGTGTTCTTTACAAACAGTCGATGCTGAAGGAGTTCGTTGTTTGTATTTCACGAAGTTTTTCCAGGAAATTAAAGTTTGTTGTTTTGTTTTTGTTGTAGAAAAGATGTCTTTTTTAAATTTCTTTTCTAAAACGGGGCTCTGGAATCACGTGACGGCTGCTGATATTACTGCTACTGCTGATTTCGGCGGAGGCTGTCAATGGCTGGTCGTCTGTTGTGCTGTTGTTGTTGTTGTTGTTGTTAGCGGCCAAGCCGCGACAATACTATACGTATATTTGTGAATGTTTGAGTCTTAGCAGAGAAGCTACACAGTCATTAGTTACGTAAAACTTTTCATTCACTGTTGTTATATATTGGAAATTAATTGTCTGTTAATTGTAACCAATCAGAGGCAGCAAACTTTTTCGAGGGAGACTTTATTATTTTTTTAATTCTACTATGAGAAGATAATAGTATATCTGTGTATGTATGAGCCAGTTATGGGCGGTGTAAACATAGAATTTGTATACAATCATTGTTATAATATGCAAGTGACCTCCCTTGAGTGTAGCTTCATTGTCGAATTCAATTAGATTAATATACAATCATTGTTACAATATGCAAGTGACATCCCTTGGGTGTAGCTTCATTGTTAAATTCCATTAGAATAATATAAAATCATTGTCATAATATGTAAGTGACCTCCCTTGGATGTAGCTTCGTTGTGAAATACTATTAGATTAATATACAATCATTCTCATATTATGTAAGTGACCTCCTTTGAATGTAGCTTCATTGTCGAATATCATTAGATTAATATAAAATAATTGTTATGATATGTAAGTTACCTTCCTTGGATGTAGCTTCATTATCAAATTCTATTAGATTAATACAATCATTATAATATGCAAGTGACCTCCCTTGGGTGTAGATTCATTGTCGAATTCCATTAGATTAATATACAATCATTGTTACAATATGCAAGTGTTCTCCCTTGGATATATAGTCATTATCGAATACCATCAGAATAATATAAAAGCATTGGTGTAATATGCAAGTGACTTCCATAGAGTGTAGTTTCCTTGTCGAATACCATTAGATTAATATGCAATTGTTTTCATAATATGTAAGTGACCTCCATTGAGTGTAGCTTCATTCTAGAATTCCATTATATTAATATACAATTATTGTCATAATATGCAAGTGACCTCCCTTAGATGTAGCTTCATTCTCCAATGCCATTACATTTATATGAAATCATTGTTATAATATGCAAGTGACCTCCCTTGGATGTAGCTTCACTGTCAGATTCCATTAGAATAATATACAATCATTGTTATAATATGCAAGTGACCTCCCTTGGATGTAGCTTTATTGTCGAATAGCATTAGATTGATATACAATCATTGTTATAATATGCAAGTGACCTCCCTTGGATGTAGCTTTATTGTCGAATAGCATTAGATTGATATACAATCATTGTTATAATATGCAAGTGACGTCCCTTTTATGTAGCTTTGTTGTCGAATACCATTAGAATAATATACAATCATTGTTATAGTATGCAAGTTACCTCCTTGGATGTAACTTCATTGCCGAATACCTTTAAAATAATATACAATCATTGTTATAATATTCGAGTTACCTCCCTTGGATGTAGCTTCGTTGTCTTATACCATTAGATTAATATACAATCATTATTATAACATATGAGTGACCTCCCTTTGGTGTAACTTCATTGTCGACTACCATTAGATTACGCAAGTGGCTTCACTTGGCTGTAGTTTCATTTTCGAATACAATTAGATTAATATACAATCATTGTTATAATATGCAAGTGACCTCCCTTGGATGTAGCCTCATTGTCGAATACCATTAGATTAGTATGCAATCAATGTAATATGCCAGTGAACGCTCTAGGATATGGCTTCATAGCTGGATATTTGTACTAGCATAATACCCAGCATTGCCGGGGATTGTATAAGAAAGGTGGATATATGTACTGTCTAGACAGGAAACGAGATTCGTTTTACTGTGTTTTAAAATGTAAATAAACATATAAGAGTGATTGTATTTGGATCACATCCCAGGCCTATACCCTCCTTATTTTCGAGTAACGTTTGTTTCTACGAAAATGATGAGACCGCTTGAATTCTAGGAACAGATACTACACTTTGATCTTATTTATATATTTTATTGAGAAAGAAAAAATTGAACATATAAAAACGTACAAAAATTCAATTCAACAAAATTAGGCACAAGGCCCTATAAGAAATTGGGAGGGGGAGGGTACAGGGTCTTTGTGACTAAAATGACATGATGAAGACTTTGTGGTCTTACTCTTGACTGGCAACATTTACCAAAATACCTCATTCACTCTGTGGAACCTACACTTTGATCTTAGCCGAAAAAACCAAGTAAAAAAAAGAATGCGTATTATATATTTGTCGTATATTAGCTTAAGTACAGATACTACACTTTGATCTTATTTATTTATTTTATTGAACGAAAAAATAATTGAACATACAAAAACGTACAAACAATAATTAGAAAGTCCAACAAAATTAGGCACAAGGCCCTATAAGAAATTGGGAGGGGGAGGGTACAGGGTCTTTGTGACTATTAATTGATAATGATGACTTGGAGTCTTACTCTTGACTGGCAACATTTACCATAATACCTCATTCACTCTGTGGAGCTTAATCTAACTAGTGAATCCCAAGTGTTAAGGAAAAAACATATTTACAATTTGTAGAAACTTATCTGTGTGTTTGTGTATGCATATTTTTTTTTTTTTTTTTAAACAAACATAGTGTGTATTTGTGCATTTGTGAGGTGACAAAAAAGTCCGATTTCATTGGCAAAATAAAATTGGAATTAACATTGAATAAACTCGTGGAATGGGGAAAGCTAATGAAAAAAGTTCAATTTAACATAAAATAAAAATCCTACTGGGTTTGTTAGTATTGACCCCCCTGAACTATTCTATCAGCTAGATCCCTCCACTATTTTCCGGGGAACCGAAAACAAGCAGGGACATCCCTAAGGAAGGGTTTGGGAAAAAAGCTTTACCAGGAGTGGGAGAAAATAAAACAGTGGGTGGAGGGGTCGGTCGGTGACCTCTGAGTAGTGAGGGAGGAATGGGATTTATTCAAAACAAATATGTGACAAAGGGGAGTGGGTAGACTCAGAGGTTCTCTAGTACCAAAAATAATAATAGGATTGGGATCTCGTTTGTACCACCAGTCAAGAGTCTCTTTACTTGAACTATGCTAAGACCTAGGCGGGATGGGTTCCAAAGGACTCAGCACCGCCCGTGCCATGCTCAAGGAGGGAACACGAATTCAAACTTGGCTCCTCGACGGATGCACAAACTAGTGCTGTGCACCCACCTCTTGTCAAATTCCACTCTAGGCAACCTCTTCCAATCGCATCTGATCTTTACTTTAAGCAAATGTTTAAAGTAAACGATCATATCCCGATCAGGAACAGATGTCCCTTCGCGGACCAACTTGAGGCGCGTGATCCAAATGGTCATGCGCGCTACTGCTAGGATCGCCAGGAAAACCAAACTTTCCTCCCTGGGGAACGGCGGCTCCATGTTGTACACAAAAGTTCCTACGTCGAGATCGAGCAGACACTCGGCATCGATGCGAGCTGTTACCCCCTCGACGTACTTTAATAGGGGCTGTATCCGGCTGCAACTAAAAAACACGTGCTCGATTGTTTCAGGCTCGCGTTCTTCATAGCACGGACAGAAGCGCCTGGTATGTTCTTTATACTGGAAAAGTTCGTCAAAGAGGGGCAGCGCATTTCGGACCAGTCGCCAAGTCAGGGAGAATTCCGAGTTATTCAGAATCTCCCGTCCCGGCGCCCAAAACCATTGAGAACGGACAACCTCCATCGACCATCCCATCCGCCTACAAAGTGGATCCTTCGCGGTCCCCTCCACTAAATCCCGATACAGTTTCTTCCTTGGCTGATCGAGGACACTGGTCCCCGGCAAAGCTCTAAGAGCGGTCCGGCATTCGGAGAAGAACTTGGACTCCCCCTTCGGTCTACAATGACCTTCTACCGAAGGGTTGGGTTTGAGATTGGGAAACGAGTTCTCAACCACAGGGACCCAAGGAGCGTCTCCTACAAGCGAACGACCCAGGAAAGCCAATCTCTCGGCGTTTCTATGACACAAGAGACTGGGCTGACCCAGGCCTCTCTCGCTCGGACGTTGAACACAGACCTCTCTGCAGACATAATGCTTACCCTCGTTCCACAAAAGTGAATCAAGGCGCCCTTGTAAGCGGGTTAGTCGTTCTGCAGGAAGAGAAAGTACAGACAAACGGTAAAGGATGAGCGGAAAAACGTATGTAGCACACGCCTCCGCCCGACCCTTCAAGGACAATTTCCTTCCAATCCAAGTTTTCACTGACGATTTGACCTTAGACTGTACTTCCGACCAATTCTTTTCCAGCTGAAGTCCCGGTCCAAACCAGACACCGAGAATACGGACCGGTCCATCGGTCCAGCTGAAAATACCTGGAAGCGAGTTTACCCCGGTCCAGGCCCCCAACCGCAGGCCAGCAGACTTGCTACGGTTGAAGATGGCCCCTGTTACTTCTTCGTATCGAGCGGGCGCCTCGACCACCGCTTAAACGTCCGTGAGGCAAGACACCAACACGGTGACGTCATCGGCGAATGCGGAAACCCTGGCTCGTGTGCCTCCAGGGAGAGCTATTCCACGCAGGACTGGTGTAGCCGCCTCGTCCCTTAAATTGCGAAGGAGGGGTTCCAACGCCAGGACATACAACAGAGGCGACAGCGGACAACCCTGTCGCACCGACCGAGAGACAGCAAATGACTCCGACAGCTTATCGTTGATCTGCACCGCCACCGTTGGCCTGTCATACAGAACAAAGATCCACTTGCGGAAGTCCGGATTAAATCCGGCGGCCTCTAACACAGATCCTAGGAACCGATGGTCGACCCTATCGAATGCCTTGGACTGATCTAAACTGATCAGCGCGGCTTCGGCGTCGTCTTCTGTCCCCTCTATGATCGAGCGTATCAAATGCAAATTGTCTTGAATCGATCTCCCCTTCACAGCATAAGTCTGGTCTGGTTCGATCAAATCAGTGATGACAACCTGCAAGCGATTCGCAAGAATCTTTGCCAAAATCTTTAACTCTGTGTTTAGCAGAGTCAAGGGCCTAAAATCATCAAAGTTTTCCCCCCCACCATACCGTTGACCTTTCCTCAGCAATGTGATCACACCCTTGGTCACCTGTCCAGGGATGGAACCCTGGGCAAACCAATGGTTGAACATATCCTTCAGAAGAGGGACCAACATGGGCGACAGCATCAAGTAAAACTCGTAGGGTAAACCATCAAGCCCCGGAGATTTGTTATAGCCGACCTGCTTCAACGCAGTAATGACCTCATGTTCAGTAATAAGACCATCACAGCTAGCCGCTCAAGCCGCCGTGAGGCGGGGCGAGTCAGCCAAATAGCTGCCAAACTCATCGACCCTGAGTCTGGGTAGTTGGGTGAAGCGCACCGATAGATGCTCCCGAAACCCCTCGCAGATCTCCCGAGTCGATACTAAAGCGTGTCCTTCCAGGTTATGTACTTTACGAATGTACCCATCCAAACCACGCCTTAAAGCAGCCTTACGCTCAACGGTGTCAACATTCACAGCCTCGTTAGAAACTTTGTTTAACCTAGCCCTAACTACTTGACCTTCATACCGCTCGCTAGCCAAGCGGTTGAGATCTTTTTTAGCTAGTGCTAACTCTAGGGGATCCCCCCCTTCCACCGCCCGGGTCAGCTTATCCTCTAAGCGCTTCTTTGAATTAGCCTTATCTAACGTGAGGCATTGGCTGTACTTGACAGAGAAGTGCCTAATTTTGGCCTTAAGACTAACCCACCACTTACTCCCTGTAACCGCCCCCACTAAAGCCCGCTGAATTAGCTCAGTGACCTTCAACCGGTAGTCTTCCAGCTCCAACAAGGAGCTGTTGAACTTCCAGTATCCGGCCAGTTTAGGCCTAGCACTTAAGTTCAAACGGGCCATAACGAGTTTATGGTCCGAGTGTCCTAACAAGTGGAACGTGGGGCAAGATAGGAAGTCTATGTCGCCTCTTCTAACTAACATCCGATCCAAGTAAGTACTCGGATGGGAAGGCACTACAGAATGCCACGTCCACATCTCCCGCCCCGGATGATCAAGACGAAATCTGTCGACGAGATCGCACGAAGCCATCAGGTCAGACAGAGTGCTGTCACACCACACCGACCCGCTAGCCCCCCCGACCTTATCTATACTGGGATCAAAGATTGCATTCCAATCACCCATTAAAACTAACCGTTCCGGATCCACTAAGAAGCCCTCCAACCATCGAAAAAAGGTTGCCCTCTCTACAGCAGCATTGGGAGCATAAACAGCAACAATCCGAAAAACACTACAATTAACAGCAACATCAACAACAAGCGCCCGCCCGTCCTCGTCTGCGTGAACAACATTCACTGACGCTGACAGGGTGCGATTCACTAGCAAGGAGATTCCACGACTATAAGTATTGCCATATGCTGAGTAAACATCGTAATCGTTTACCAGCACCTGACAATCCTCGTCACCAATAAAGTGGGTCTCCTGGATAGCGGCGATATCTACCTTAAGGGACACCAGGTCTCTCACAACGCGCGAGGCTTTGCTTCGACACCTGATGCCCCTCACATTAAATGTAGCCAAGTTTAAAGTCATGTTCACTTACCTTTAAGCAGTGTCACAGACGGGTCTGAAATCCTTGGCAGACAGGATGTGGTAGGCCTGACCCAGGCTTCCGGTGAGTAAGTCTTCTTCGGGCTGACCATCCTTGGCCACGCCTCCCACATCCAGGGGAAAGATTAATTTTAGTGCCCTGTATAGTGATGGGTGGACGTATATGGGCGTTCTTCCTTCGCATTTAACTGCTAACTTTAGCAGCGAAGGGTGGTCAGTTTCAATTATCTTTTGGCCTTGTATGGCCTCCTTGGCTGCCTCCAACATTGACCACAGAGATTCTGTCCGTGCGTCCTTATTTTTTCGCACAAAGGTGGTCAACATTGGAGCGTCTGGGAATTGAGTGGGATCGGTGACATTGTTACTATCAATGTACCCCAAATCCCTCAGTTTGTTGTGCTGAGTCTTCTGCTTGCCCTTCAACTCTATGGCTGCTGGCAGAAAACTCGTTTCACATAGTCTCTTTCCGGGAAGAAAGGGGAGTTTCTTGGTTCGCTCCGTGCGAACCGGTGCTTTCTCCTTCTCGGATGGTGTAGGAGGCGGAGGAGGAGCAGGGGTTGAGTTGGGTGTTGGGGATGGTTGTGAGTCTCTAGGGGATGAGGATTGGGTGGGGGTTGATTGCTTTGGCTGTGAGGGGGTTGGTAGATTGGGGGATTCAGCCTCGGCTTTTTTGGAAATGTCTTTCTCAGGGGGTGTGGGGTTCCCCTTTGTCTTCCTGCTCTTCTTCCTCCTTGACTTTCTGGACTCCGCGTCTGAAGATGTCTTAGTTGCAGGGTTGGTTTCTTCCTCGGACACCACCTCCTCCTCCTCTGACTCTTGTAACTTCCTTTTGGTCGAGGAGAGAGGAGTCTCCGTGTCCATGGGGGCTGGCTTGTCAGTTTGGTCTCCGGTCACCGTCCGTTTGGGCTTGCTTTTTCCATTTCTTCTGGTAACCGTTGACCATTCACCCTCTTTTGTGGAAGCTGGTGCTGACGTCGAAGGTGCGGCTGTGACCGTGGCCGAGGGTTGGGAGTTCCCTATGGCCTTGGTAGTTTCTAGGTGGTTTCTTGGGACAGTCTCGGGCCATATGTCCCTGCTTCTGGCAGTGCCAGCAATGTGGTCTCCTGCCTTCCACTATTATTGACAGGGTCCATTTCCCGAATTTCAGCATTGCTGGAACCCTGTCAAATTCGGCCCTTTCCAGGACCATTGTTAATTTATAGTCCCCGGTCATGACATTGCGCTGACCGCGGACTGGAGAGACAGTTTCAACGTCCCCGTACTGGCTCATAATAGCTCCCAGCTGTTTGGCCTCCAAATGGCACGGGACGTTCAGTATGGAGACGTTCGTCCTCCTTTTATTGAGGTACTCTGGTTGTAGCTTGATGTTGCGCCAGCTCAAGTTGGTCTTGGATAGGCGGATTGCCTCTTCTTTGGAAGGCAGCAGGATGTCCCACATGGCGTAGCTCCTACGACAGATGTAGCTGGCCGGGATGTTCAAGGCCATCAACATCTCCACCATGACTTCTTTGTTTACACCGGCTAGCCCCCTGGTCTTTAGATTAGAAGTGACCAGGGAGAGGACTCTATTCTGGAGCTCTTCCACTTGTCCCGGCAGGGGAATGATGTTGATCCCCTCCGTGTACTTCTCGTATGTTTCCTTGAATAGAGTCCTGTAGTCCTCCGGTGTCATTTGGTCCTCTTTTCTAGGGCCCCATGCCGCCACCTCATTCGCCTGGGGTTTTGATGGTCCCGGGCACGGAGTGTCTGGCATTGTCCCTTTGACATGCTGTTGCTGCTGCTACTGCTGCTGCTGCTGCTCCTTCTGCATCCGCTGAGCCTGTCGTTGGGTCGATGCAGCATTTAGAGTCGGCCACTCCTCTGTCTTTTCAGCTTGGGAAGGCTTCCTCTTCTTGTTGGGCGTCTGCGGACTGGGGGATTTTGCCGCTGACGCCTTATCCTTAGTTTTGGAGTTAGGGGCTTTGCCGAGTGATGGTAGCTCAGCCCCACATACTCCTTTTGGGCTGTCCTCTGTGGGTGCGTTCGGATTATCTGGAACCTCTTCCGCCTGGAACAGCCTGTTGAGAAACGCAATGGTGTTGTCGATGAGTGCCTTCGTTCTCAGATTGGCGTCATCTTCGTCCTCTTCTTCTCCTTCTTCCCCCTGGAGTTGTCTTCTTGGGGGGTTGGAGGACTTGGCGTCCTTCTTGGAGTCCTGGTGACACTTGTCTTCATTGGCTGTTGCTCCACAGTTGCCACCGTGGACACCTCTTCTTTAGCTACCCCTTTTGGGAGAGTTTTGCCCTTTAGGGGAGCTTCATCAAGCGGGCTGGAAACGATCTGCGAGGGTCGAGACATGCAGGCCTCCGTCGTTTGTTGTTCGTTGGCCCCAAGTCTCTTTACCTCGCTTGTCGTCTCTTCCTTCTTTACAGGCGTGGAGTGCCCTTCTCGGGGAGCCGGATCTGGGGTCGCCGCGGGCTGCGGCCCCACCCCAACCATGGTTTCCAAGGTCGCCGCGGGCTGCGGCCCTACCTTGCCTTCCCTCTCCTCTTCGTTGGCCCGGGGCCGGGACTTTGCTCCCTTTTCCGGGGATTTAGTTGTGGGATCGGTGCTTTGCATTTGGGGTGGTGATCCCCGCCTGCTCGGCATCGTGGGGGGGAGCGTTGGTCGCTGACGCAGACCAGACCTGGGAGGGAGGAAAAAATAAAACAGTATGGGGGACAAAGGGATGGAGGGGGTGGCCAGGGGCGAAGAGAGAAAGAGATTTGACCTCCCCTCGCGGGGAAGTCGGGTTAGTCAGCTCGATCCCCCCTTGCGGGGGGAGAGCAGAGAAGTAAGACGCAGTGGTGGCTAGCGGGTCCGAGTGCCGCGTCGCAAATAAGAGAAGAGAGGGAAAGGCATCTCTGCCCAGAGAGAAGGCAGAAACGAAGGTATTAACCCCAAAAACCCCTTCCCTCAAACAACCCCAACAGGAAGCGACAAAGAGACCCGGTCTGCTCGATCCAACAGGAGAGCAGCGAAGGAAGACAAAGACTAGCGGGTCAGAGTGCCGCTAGTTAATTAAGAGGGAGAATTAGACATTCCTCCCAGAGAGAGGGAGAAAAGAAGAAAACTTAAAACTAAACCTTAATACTAAAAAACCTTAGTCTAAGCTGAAGGTCCTGACTCCCCAAAGGAGGGGGTCTGGTCCTTGCAGACGTGAAAAAATGCCTTAACCTGGTTAAAAAGCCCGGTGGCAGATCCCTTCTTGGACAATCGGAAGAGCAAAAGTTTCGCACTGAGAACAGATACTACACTTTGATCTTATTTATATATTTTATTGAGAAAGAAAAAATTGAACATAAAAAACGTACAAAAGATTCAATTCAACAAAATTAGGCACAAGGCCCTATAAGAAATTGGGAGGGGGAGGGTACAGGGTCTTTTTGACTATGTAACAGATGAGACTTTGAAGTCTTACTCTTGACTGGCAACATTTACCAAAATACCTCAATCACTCTGTAGATCCTAATCTAACTAATAACCCCAGCGTTCAGTGTAAAAATAACTTATATACAATTTGTAAAAACTTATCTGTGTGTTGTGTGTGCATTTTTTTTTTTTTTTTTTTTTTTGTGTATATGCATGTGTGAGAAAATAAAGTTCGATTTCATTAGAAAGAGTTCTGGAATTAATTGGCATAAAATGTTCGTGGAGTGGAGAAAAGCTAATGAAAATGTTCATTTCAAAAATAAGGAAAAAACTACTAATGTGTTGTTAGTAAGACCCCCCTGTACTATTCTATGTGGCTAGATCCCCCACTGTTTTCCGGGGAACCGAAAACAAGCAGAGCATCCCTAATGGGTTTTGGGGAAGTAGCCTTAATGGAGGTGGGAGAAAATAAAGCAACGGATGGAGGGGGTAGGAAGGTGACCTCTGAGTAGGGGAGTGACCGGGGGCATCAGAAAATAAAGATGAGGAGCAGAGGGGTAGGGCAGACTCAGAGGTTCTCTAATACCAAAAAATAAAATCAGGAACAGGATCTCATTTGTACCACCAGTCAAGAGTTACTTTACTGAACTTATAATGCTAACCTAGGCGGGATGGGTTCCGTAGGACCCAGCACCGCCCATGCCATGCCTAAGGAGGGAACACGTATTGAAACTTGGCTCCTCGACGGATGCACAAACTAGTGCTGTGCACCCACCTCTTGTCAAAATCCACTCTAGGCAACCTCTTCCAATCGCATCTGATCTTTACTTTAAGCAAATGTTTAAAGTAAACGATCAGATCCCGATCAGGAACAGATGTCCCTTCGCGGACCAACTTGAGGCGCGTGATCCAAATGGTCATGCGCGCTACTACACTTTGATCTTAGCCAAAAGACCAAGTAAAAAAAAGATGCGTATTATATATTTTTCGTATATTAGCTTGAATTCTAAGAAAAGATACTGCACTTTGATCTTAGCCAAAAGACCAAGTAACCGTCTTATACAGCTTAATTTTCTCCCGAGCATTATCTTCTATTAAAAAAAGATGCATAATTTATATTTAGATGTCATATTCCAAAAATCACAGCTAACCTAAAAACATTATTATTTAGAAGGCCCTCCTTATTTTCGATTTACGTTTGGTTCTCTCCTTATTTTCTTAGTGGGGGTGGGGGGGGGAAGGATTAAAACGCTTTAATTCTAAGAACAGATACTACACTTTGATCTTAGCCAAAACACCAGGTAAAAAAAAATGCGTACTGAGGGGGCAAAAGATGAAACCGCTTTATTTCTAAGAACAGATACTACACTTTAATCTTAGCCAAAACACCAAGTAAAAAAAAAGATGCGTATTGGACAGAATTGGTGCATATGTACGAGCAAAATACCAAGCGTCGCCTGTAATAGTATGACATAGCACTAGCACGACATATATGCTAGCTGATTACCCGGCATGGCCTGGGATTGGAAGAACACTTGGCGACGCCGTGGATTGGAAAAAATTGGTTGATATATGTACTAGCCAAATGCCCAGCGTCGCCCGGGATGGTACATAGGTGTGTATCTGTACTAGCAAAATACCCAGCATCATCAATGAATTGGATAAAATAGGTGTATATGCACTAGCAGAACAACTGGTGTTGTCCGGGATTGTATGACATACGTGGGTATGTCATACAATCCCGGACAACACCAATTGTAGGTATGTGTACTAGCAGAATACCAAGTATCTCCTGGGATTGTATGATATAGGTGAAGTATAGGTCCGATTCGACAATTTTGAAGCTGCTTGTGCAGTATAGGTCCGATTTGAAAAATTTTGATGGTGCTTGTACATTATAGGTCCGATTTGTCAATTTTGAAGGTGCTTGTGGATTATAGGCCGATTTGACAATTTTAAATGTTAGCAATATGTAGTCTGGTCATTCTGGGATGGTTGACTTACTTAGGATTACCAAATGATTTATGCAGATCACGAAAGTTAAGAAATACATAGTCTGGTCATTCTAGGATGGGTGACTATTAGGGATTACCAAATGACTTATGCAGATCGCAAAAGTTAATTGGGATTACCAAATGACTTATGCAGATCACGAAAGTTAAGCAATACATAATCCGGTCATTCTAAGATGGGTGACTTACTTGGGATTACCCAATGACTTATGCAGATCACGAAAGTTAAGCAATACATAATCCGGTCATTCTAAGATGGGTGACTTACTTGGGATTACCCAATGACTTATGCAGATCACGAAAGTTAAGCAATACATAATCCGGTCATTCTAAGATGGGTGACTTACTTGGGATTACCAAATGACTTATGCAGATCACGAAAGTTTAGCAATACATAATCCGGTCATTCTAAGATGGGTGACTTACTTGGGATTACGACATGACTTATGCAGATCACGAAAGTTAAGCAATACATAGTCTGATCATTCTAGGAGTCGTGACTACTTGGGATTACGACATGACTTATGCAGATCACGAAAGTTAAGCAATACATAGTCTGGTCATTCTAGGATGGGTGACTACTTGGGATTTCTAAATGACTTATACAGATCACGAAAGTTAAGCAATACATAGTCTGGTCATTCTAGGATGGGTGACTACTTGGGATTTCTAATTGATTTATACAGATCACGAAAGTTAAGCAATACATAGTCTGGTCATTCTAGGATGGGTGACTACTTGGGATTACGAAATGATTTATGCAGATCACGAAAGTTAAGCAATACATAGTCTGATCATTCTAGGAGTCGTGACTACTTGGGATTACGACATGACTTATGCAGATCACGAAAGTTAAGCAATACATAGTCTGGTCATTCTAGGATGGGTGACTACTTGGGATTTCTAAATGACTTATACAGATCACGAAAGTTAAGCAATACAATGTCTGGTCATTCTAGGATGGGTGACTACTTGGGATTTCTAATTGATTTATACAGATCACGAAAGTTAAGCAATACATAGTCTGGTCATTCTAGGATGGGTGACTTACTTAGGATTACTAAATGACTTATGCAGATCATGAAAGTTAAGCAATACATAGTCTGGTCATTCTAGTGTGGGTGACTATTTGGGATTACCCCAATGACTTATGAAGATAACGAAAGTTTAGCAATACATAATCTGGTCATTCTAGGATGGTTGACTACTTGGGATTACCCAATGACTTATGTAGATCACAAAAGTTAAGCAATACATAGTCTTGCCATTCTAGAATGGGTGACTAATTTGGATTACCAAATGACTTATGCAGATCACAAAAGTTAAGCAATACATAGTCTGGTCATTCTAGGATGGGTGACTTTCTTGGGATTACCCAATGACTTATGCAGTCACGAAAGTTAAGCAATACATAGTCTGGTCATTCTGAGATGGGTTACTTACTTAGGATTACCAAATGACTCATGCAGATCACGAAAGTTAAGCAATACATAGTCTGCTCATTCTAGGGTGGGTTACTACTTGAGATTACCAAATGACTTTTGCAGATCATGAAAGTTAAACAATACATAGTCTGGGCATTCTAGCATGGGGGACTATTTGGGATTACCAAATGACTTATGCAGATCACATGAGTTAAGAAATACATAGTGTGGTGATTCTAGAATGGGTGACTACTTGGGATTACCAAATGACTTATGCAGATCACAAAAGTTAAGCAATATATATTCTGGTCATTCTAGGATGGGTGACTACTTGGGATTACCAAATGATTTATGCAATTCAGGAAAATTAAGCAATATATCGTCTGGCCATTCTAGGATGGGTGACTACTTGGGAATCACGAATGTTAAACAATACATAGTCTGGTCATTCTAGGATGGGTGACTACTTTGTAGTACCAAATGACATGTATATCACGAAAGTTAAGCAATACATAGACTGGTGATTCTAGCATGGGTGACCACTTGGGATTAGAAAATGATTTATGCAGATCACAAAAGTTAAGCCATACATAGTCTGGTCATTCTAGGATGGGTGACTACTTGGGATTTCTAAATGACTTATGCACATCACGAAAGTTAAGCAATATGTAGTCTGGTAATTCTAGGATGGGTGACTACTTGGGATTACCAAATGACTTATGCAGATCATGAAAGTTAAGCAATACATAGCCTGGTCATTCTAGGATGGTTTACTACTTATGATTACCAAATGACTTATGCAGATCATGAAAGTTAAGCAATACGTTGTCTGGTCGTTCTAGGATGGGTGACTACATGGGATTACCAAATGACTTATGCAGATCATGAAAGTTAAGCAATACATAGCCTGGTCATTCTAGGATGGTTTACTACTTATGATTACCAAATGATTTATGCAGATCACGACAGTTAAGCAATATGTAGTCTGGTCATTCTAGGATGGGTGACTACATGGGATTACCAAATGACTTATGCAGATCATGAAAGTTAAGCAATACATAATATCATTACATAAATATAGAATCATTGTTATAATATGCATGTGACTGCCCCTAAATGTAACTCCATTGTCGACTACCATTAGATTATGCAAGAGACCTCCCTGGGATGTAGCTTCATTGTTGAATACCATTAGATTATGCAAGAGAACTCCCTGGGATGTAGCTTCATTGTTGAATACCATTAGATTATGCAAGAGACCTCCCTGGGATGTAGCTTCATTGTTGAATACCATTAGATTATGCAAGAGAACTCCCTGGGATGTAGCTTCATTGTTGACTACCATTAGATTATGCAAGAGAACTCCCTGGGATGTAGCTTCATTGTTGAATACCATTAGATTATGCAAGAGAACTCCCTGGGATGTAGCTTCATTGTTGAATACCATTAGATTATGCAAGAGACCTCCCTGGGATGTAGCTTCATTGTTGAATACCATTAGATTATGCAAGAGAACTCCCTGGGATGTAGCTTCATTGTTGACTATCATTAGATTATGCAAGAGAACTCCCTGGGATGTAGCTTCATTGTTTAATACCATTAGATTATGCAAGAGAACTCCCTGGGATGTAGCTTCATTGTTGAATACCATTAGATTATGCAAGAGAACTCCCTGGGATGTAGCTTCATTGTTGAATACCATTAGATTATGCAAGAGACCTCCCTGGGATGTAGCTTCATTGTTGAATACCATTAGATTATGCAAGAGAACTCCCTGGGATGTAGCTTCATTGTTGACTATCATTA
The DNA here is from genome assembly GCF_053919585.1 of Euprymna scolopes. Lineage (NCBI taxonomy): Eukaryota > Metazoa > Mollusca > Cephalopoda > Sepiida > Sepiolidae > Euprymna > Euprymna scolopes. The sequence goes on from NC_136502.1 coordinate 63,143,789, forward strand.
GATTATGCAAGAGAACTCCCTGGGATGTAGCTTCATTGTTTAATACCATTAGATTATGCAAGAGAACTCCCTGGGATGTAGCTTCATTGTTGAATACCATTAGATTATGCAAGAGAACTCCCTGGGATGTAGCTTCATTGTTGAATACCATTAGATTATGCAAGAGAACTCCCTGGGATGTAGCTTCATTGTTGACTACCATTAGATTATGCAAGAGAACTCCCTGGGATGTAGCTTCATTGTTGAATACCATTAGAATAATATACAATCATTGTTATAACATGTAAGTGACCTCCGCTAGCAAGCATTTCCGGTGATTGGATAAGAAAGGTGGATATACGTACTAGCAAAATACCCGACATTGCCTTGGATTGGATGAGATAGGTGGGTTGTTTCCTAGGAGAATATGGGGGGGGGGTGGAGGTCGGATAAGATAGGTTGATATTTGTGATAACAGAATATCCTATATAGGAAGATGGGTCGATTATGTCGTGAAATCATGAAAAATTATTGTCACAATGAGTAACATATCCAAGAATTATGAAAAATGATGAACTGCGAGTTATTTGATTGGTGTGTTTTTAATGAAAAAAAAAAAACCCAGCCAGACAATGTCTCAAAGTTATTATTTTAGTAAGAGGAAAGCGATTATGTGGGTTAAATCATGAAAAAATGATTGTCGAAATTAGCAACATATCCAAGAAATATGAAAAGTGATTAAATGTAAGCTATATGTGTTTATAATGAAATAAACAGCCCATATATAGTCTGAAAGTGATTATTGTAGTAAAATGGGGTCAATTATGTGGGTTACATGTTAAAAAATGGTCGTAAAAATTAGTAACATATCCAAGAATTATGAAAAATGAGTAAATTTGCGTTATTTGTTTGGTGCGTTCTTAATGAAATAGAAAGCCAAGATGATGTATCAAAGTTATTATTGTAGTAAGAACGGGGCTATAATTAGTGTTAAATCAAGAAAAATGATTATCGAAATTAGTAAAATATCCAAGAATTATGAAAAATGATGACATGTGAGTTATTTGATTAGCGTGTTTGTAATGAAATAGACAGCACAGACAATGTCTCAAATGTATTATTATTTTAGTAAGAGGTGGGCGATAATGTTGGGTAACTCATGAAACATGATTGTCGAAATAAGTAACATATCCAAGAATTATGAAAAGTTATGAAACGTAAGTTATTTTATTTGTGTGTTTATAATGAAATAAACAGCCCAGAAAAGGTACCAGAGTTATTTCTTTAGTAGGATGGGGTCAATTATGTGGATTTAATCATGAAAAATAAATGTCGAAATTAGTTACATATCCAAGAATTATGAAAAATGATGAAATGTGAGTTATTTGATTGGTGTGTTTGTAATAAAATAACTCGCCAGATAATATCTCTAAGTTATTATTTTAGTAAGAGGAAAAGGGATTATTTGGGTTAAAACATGAAAAATGATTGTCGAAATTAGTAACATATCCAAGAATGATGAAATATGATAAAATAGGAAGTATTTGATTGGTGTGTTTGTAATGAAATAACTCGCCAGACAATGTCACAAAATAATTATTTTAGCAAAAGGAAATGATATTATGTGGGTTAAATTATAAAAAACGATTGTCGAAATTAGTAACATATCCAAGAATTATGAAAAATGATTAAATGTAAGTTATTGGATTGATGTGTTTATAATGAAATAAACAGCCCAGATATAGTCTTAAAGTTAATATTTTAGTAAAAGGGGGTCGATTATGTGGGTTACATCATTAAAAATGATTGTTGAAATTAGTAACATATCCAAGAAAAGTGAAAAAGGACGAAATATGTGTTATGTGATTGGTGTGTTTGTAATAAAATTACCAGCCCAGACAATGTCTCAAATGTATTACTTTAGTAAGAGGAAGGGGATTATGTGGGTTAACTCATGAAACATGATTATCGAAATGAGTAACAAATCCAAGAATTATGAAAAATGATTAAATGTGAGTTATTTGATTGATGTGTTTGTAATGTAATTACCACCCCAGACAATCTCTCAAAGTTATGATTATAGCAAGAGGAAGGAGATTGTGTCAGTTAAATTACTAAACATGATTGTCGAAATTAGTAACATATCCAAGAATTATGAAAAATGATGAAATGTTAGTTATTTGATTTGTGTGTTTGTAATGAAATAGACACCCCAGACATTGTCGCATGGTTATTATTTTAGTAAGAGAGGGGCAATTATGTGTGTTAAATCATGAAAAATGATTTTCGACATTAGTAACATATCCAAGAATTATGAAAAATGATAAAATGTGAGTTATTTGATTGATGTGTTTATAATGAAATAACCAGCAAGACAATGTCTCAAAGTTATTGTTTAGTTAGAGGAGAGGGGATTATGTGAGTTAAATAATGAAAAACGATTGTCAAAATTAGAATACTGAAAAATGATAAGAATTATGAAAAATGATAAAATGTGAGTTATTTGATTGGTGTGTTTATAATGAAATAACCGGAGACATTTCATAATTCTTATCATTTTTCAGAATTCTAATTTTGACAATCGTTTTTCATTATTTAACCCACATAATCCCCTCTCCTCTTACTAAACAATAAATTTGAGACATTGTCTTGCTGGTTATTTCATTATAAACACACCAATCAAATAATTTTAGTAAAAATGACGGTTGAAATTAGCAACATATCCAAAAATTATGAAAAATGATGAAATGTGAGTTATTTGATTGGTGTGTTCGTAATGAAGTAGACATACCAGACAATTTATGGAAGTTATTATTTTAGTAAGAGGTGGCGATTATTTGGGTTACTTCATTAAAAATAATTGTAGAAATTAATAACATATCCAAGAATTATCAAAAATTATATAATTTGAGTTACTTTGTTGGTGGGTTTGTAATGAAATAACCAGCCATACAATGTCTAAAAGTTATTATTATAGTGATAGAAGGGGGCGATAACGTGGATTTACTCATGAAAAATGATAGTCGAAATTAGTAACATACCATAGCCTATGTATCAATGTTTTTATTTTAGTAAGAGTGGAAGCAATAATGTAAGTTAAATCATGTGACATGGTTGTTGAAATTAGTAACATATCAAAAAATTATGAAAATGGATGAAATGTGAGTTATTTGGATGATGTGTTTGCAATAAAAACCCAGCCAAGACAATGTCTCAAAGTTATTATTTTAGACAGGTGAGCGATAATGTGGATTAAATTGTCGAAATGTGTAACTATCCAAGAATTATGTGATTCGACGAGATACATCCACATATGCTTACAGAGTACCCGGAGTCACCCTGGATTCAATAAGATACATGCAAATGTATACAAGCAGAATAAACGGTCGCCTGGGATGTAATGAGATAGATGCAAATATATACTAGCAGAATACTTGGCGTTGCCTTGGATTGAATTAGATTGATTGAAATATATACAAACAGAATACCTGGCGTCGTCCAGGATTTAATGAGATTGATTGAGATATATGCTAGCAAAACACCCAGCATAGCAAAATACCTGGCATCGCTTTGGATTTGATGAGATAAATGTGTTGTATCTTACTCGTCCTTGCATATACATGCTGTTAATTACCTACTCTAGGTAAGATACAGTTATTTGATATGTGTAATACCCATCTTATGTAGGTAAAATATTCTTTTGTTTGAAATAACAAATGATACATAAACATACAAAATTCCTCTCTCATAAGAATAATAAATATATTACAAAACCAAATTCAATTTTCTCATTGTTTATATGATCCCGAGCAACGCCGGGTAGCCCCGCTAGTCTATATATATAAAAGCGAAAATGCATGTATGTATGTATGTATGTATGTATGTATGTATGTATGTGTGTATGTTGGTATGTCTGCTAAAAACTTTCGACAGACAGAACAAAAATTCAGAAATTTGGCCCCATCCTTCGGCCGACAAATATCAAAAAATTGGCCAAAAACGTTAATTTTTTCACCCTGAAATCAGCACTTTTCTACAGGGGGGTCAGCAAAAACCTTTCTCTCATGACGATGTCGCTTCTACACATGCGTCATACGACGTCGTAACCTGATTTAGTTTAAAGATTAAAACAAATGACCTAGTTTCGTGTACGTCGTCTAAGGTCAGTTGGTTAGAGCGCTGGGTCGTTATCTAAAGGTTTTGGGTTCGAATCGTGGTGTGAGATGTCTTTTTTTTCTTCGATTTTTTAAATTTTAATATTGAAGCAGGATTATTTAAGCCATTTTTCACGTAACGTTCGTTTTTCTGTTTTTTTTTACTTCGCTTATTCTTAGGTTTTTATTAACACCCCCACCCCCGACCAACCACACACACCCAAAAACACCCGGGCAACGCCGGGTACCCTCCGATTTTTTAAATTTTAATATTGAAACAGGCTTATTTAAGCCATTTTTCACGTGTTTTTTTTGTTTTTATTTTTCAGATTTTTTAAAGAAGTTTTAACGTTCGTTTTTCTGTTTTCTTTTATGTTTTTGTTTTTCCAATTTTTACATTTAACATCGTTTGTTTGCCTTACGTTAGTTTTTTGTGTTTTTTTTTTCGATTTTTCTAAGTTTTATTTTTTTTTTTATATAATACTAGCGGGAGTTACCCGGCGTTGCTCGGGTGTTTGTAGGTATGTGTGTTTTTGGGTAAATCGTTGGCCGGGTGTTTGTTTAAAAGAAAAAATCCAAGCCTTGGCGCGCAGTTGGAAAATAATAAAGTGTGGAAAAAAAAAACGTACGACTTGGCAGGTGCCCGTTTGTGATGAGTTAATGACGTCAACTTTGAGTGCGGGACAGTGTTTTATTTAGTCTGTTTGCTTCTTTTTTTTATACGAAAAAGCTTAATTCACATTCGGCGATCGAAAATTGTTGAATATTTTTCTTTTCAAAGTCGGGCAAATTAAATAGACAATTATTAACTCGTAGATATTATCATTTAGGCACGATATAAAAAGTTTTAAGAAGTTGTGAGGCGACCGATCACTTCTCGGAAAAAAGCCTTTCTTGGACATACACGAAAACACACACACACACACAAACATTTTCGCTTTTATATTTATAGACTAGCGGGGCTACCCGGCGTTGCCCGGGACCATATAAACAATAAGAAAATTGAAGTTGATTTTGAATATATTTGTTATTATTCGGATAGAGGAATTTTTAATGTCTATGTATCATTAGCTTTTTCGAGCAAATGAATATTTTACCTACTCTAGGACGGGTATTACACGTATCAAATAATTGTACCTTATCTAGGATAAGTAATTTATACCACATATATGAAATAATGTTTCCTTTGTGTGGATGGGTAATATACAACACATTTTAAAATAATTTTACCTACCCTCGGACGGGTAATGTAAATACATACATGAAACAATGTCACATATTATCGGCAGGTATTGTACAACATATTAAATAATTTCTCTTACCACCAAGGCTACCATAATTTTAAGAAAACTGGAACAATTTTTAGAAAGTAGCTCGGGGCCGTATAAACAATGAGAAAATTGAATTTGATTTTGAATATATTTGTAATTCTTAGGAGTGAGAAATTTTTAATGTCTATGTATCATTTGCTATTTCAAGCAAAAGAATATTTTACCTAGCTAGGACGTGTATTAAATGTATGATATAATTGTATCTTACCTAGGGTAGATAATTTACAACATGTATATGAAATAATTTTACCTTTGCAAGGACGGTGAATATACAACACATATTTAAAATAATTTTACCTACACTAAGACGGGTCATTTAAATAGATATATTAAACAATTTCACAAACTTTTTTTTTTTACCCCAAAACAGACATTACTTTCTCCAACTTAACCCCCAAAAGAAAACTCAAGAACACGTTTAAAATTAACATAATCATGCTTCTTTCTACCCACTACTACAACCATCACATTATTCCCGGATGAGTACATAAAACATTTTAACAAATATAGATCACCCCCTATAGAAACTGGCCTAGGAAACTTTCATAGAAAACCAACAATATATATGTATTAATCTGATTCTGAGATCATTAATATGTTTAAGCCATATCTGGAATCGATTTCACAAATGAAGTAATTTTGAGAAAGAAAATTGTTTAAGCCATTTTCGGTACAAACTTTATATTTCACCACCCTTATTTAATCCAGGGCGACGCTGATTATTCTGCTAATATATATTTTCCCCTATCTCATTCAATCCTGGCAACGCCAGGAATTATTCTAATATATATTTCCATCAATCTCCTTCAATCCCTGGTGACGCCGGGGATATTGCAAATAAATTATCTCACGTATCTCATGCAAGTTTGAGTAATGCCGGATATTCTGCTTTTGTATAAGTGCAGCTATCTATTACAATCCCGGGCGACGCCAAGTATTCGTCTATTCTGTATATGTACCTATATCATTTAATCCCAGGCGATGCCAGGTATTCTGTTAGTATTTATCTGCACCTGCATTATTAAATCCTAAATATTTCCACCTATTTAAATACAGGGTGATGCAGGATAGTCTGCTAATATATATTTCCACCTATCGCATCCAGTCCCAAGCAACGCCAGGTATTTTGCTAATATATATTCTAACCTATTTCATTCGATTCCGGGCAATGCCAGATGTTCTGCTAGTATATATCACAATCAATCCAATGAAATCCTGCAAGGTATTCTCTTAGTATATATTTCAATCAATCTAATTCAATCCAAGGCAACGCCAGGTATTTTGCTAATATATGTTTGCATCTATATCATTGAATCCCAGGCGCCCATGTATTCTGCTTGCATATATTTGCATGTATCTCATTCAATCCCGGAGGATTTCGGGTAATCTGTAAGTATATATGTGGACGTATGTCGTTGAATCCCATAATTCTTGGATATGTTACAAATTACCAAAATCATTTTTCATAATAAAACCCACATATCTTCCCACTCTTACTAAAATAATAACTTTGATACATTTCACATGTAATCATTTTTCATAATTCTTGGATATGTTACTAATTTCAACAATAATTTTTCTTGATTTAACCCAAAGTATAGCCCCGCTCTTACTAAAATAATAACTTTGATACAATATCTGGGCTGTTTATTTCATTACGAACACACCAATCAAATAACACAAATTTCATAATTTTTCGTAATTCTTGAATATGTTACTAATTTCGACAATCATTTTTCATGATTTAACCCACAAAATCCCCTTCCACTTACAAAAAAATAATTTTTAGACGTTATCTGGCTTGTTATTTCATTCCATATACACCAATCTAATAACTCATATTTCACCGTTTTTATAATTCTTGGATATGTTTCTAATTTCGACAATCATTTTTCTTGATTTACCGAAATAATCCCCTCACTCTTACAAAAGTCATAACTTTAAGACATTGTGTGGCTGGTTGTTTCATTACAAACACACCAATCAAATAACTCACATTTCATCATTTTTCATAATTCTTGGATATGTTACTAACTCCTACAATTATTTTTCTTGATTTAACCCACATAATCCCCTTCCTCTTACTAAACTAATAACTTTGAGACACTGTCTCGGCTGGTTATTTCATTACAAACACACAAATAAGATAAATTACATTACATCATTTTTCATAATTCTTAGATATGTTACTAATTCCTACAATTATTTTTCTTGATTTAACCCACATAATCCCCTTCCTCTTACTAAACTAATAACTTTGAGACACTGTCTCGGCTGGTTATTTCATTACAAACACACAAATAAGATAAATTACATTACATCATTTTTCATAATTCTTAGATATGTTACTAATTCCTACAATTATTTTTCTTGATTTAACCCACATAATCCCCTTCCTCTTACTAAACTAATAACTTTGAGACACTGTCTCGGCTGGTTATTTCATTACAAACACACAAATAAGATAAATTACATTACATCATTTTTCATAATTCTTAGATATGTTACTAATTCCTACAATTATTTTTCTTGATTTAACCCACATAATCCCCTTCCTCTTACTAAACTAATAACTTTGAGACACTGTCTCGGCTGGTTATTTCATTACAAACACACAAATAAGATAAATTACATTACATCATTTTTCATAATTCTTAGATATGTTACTAATTCCTACAATTATTTTTCTTGATTTAACCCACATAATCCCCTTCCTCTTACTAAACTAATAACTTTGAGACACTGTCTCGGCTGGTTATTTCATTACAAACACACAAATAAGATAAATTACATTACATCATTTTTCATAATTCTTAGATATGTTACTAATTCCTACAATTATTTTTCTTGATTTAACCCACATAATCCCCTTCCTCTTACTAAACTAATAACTTTGAGACACTGTCTCGGCTGGTTATTTCATTACAAACACACAAATAAGATAAATTACATTACATCATTTTTCATAATTCTTAGATATGTTACTAATTCCTACAATTATTTTTCTTGATTTAAACCCACATAATCCCCTTCCTCTTACTAAACTAATAACTTTGAGACACTGTCTCGGCTGGTTATTTCATTACAAACACACAAATAAGATAAATTACATTACATCATTTTTCATAATTCTTAGATATGTTACTAATTCCTACAATTATTTTTCTTGATTTAACCCACATAATCCCCTTCCTCTTACTAAACTAATAACTTTGAGACACTGTCTCGGCTGGTTATTTCATTACAAACACACAAATAAGATAAATTACATTACATCATTTTTCATAATTCTTAGATATGTTACTAATTCCTACAATTATTTTTCTTGATTTAACCCACATAATCCCCTTCCTCTTACTAAACTAATAACTTTGAGACACTGTCTCGGCTGGTTATTTCATTACAAACACACAAATAAGATAAATTACATTACATCATTTTTCATAATTCTTAGATATGTTACTAATTCCTACAATTATTTTTCTTGATTTAACCCACATAATCCCCTTCCTCTTACTAAACTAATAACTTTGAGACACTGTCTCGGCTGGTTATTTCATTACAAACACACAAATAAGATAAATTACATTACATCATTTTTCATAATTCTTAGATATGTTACTAATTCCTACAATTATTTTTCTTGATTTAACCCACATAATCCCCTTCCTCTTACTAAACTAATAACTTTGAGACACTGTCTCGGCTGGTTATTTCATTACAAACACACAAATAAGATAAATTACATTACATCATTTTTCATAATTCTTAGATATGTTACTAATTCCTACAATTATTTTTCTTGATTTAACCCACATAATCCCCTTCCTCTTACTAAACTAATAACTTTGAGACACTGTCTCGGCTGGTTATTTCATTACAAACACACAAATAAGATAAATTACATTACATCATTTTTCATAATTCTTAGATATGTTACTAATTCCTACAATTATTTTTCTTGATTTAACCCACATAATCCCCTTCCTCTTACTAAACTAATAACTTTGAGACACTGTCTCGGCTGGTTATTTCATTACAAACACACAAATAAGATAAATTACATTACATCATTTTTCATAATTCTTAGATATGTTACTAATTCCTACAATTATTTTTCTTGATTTAACCCACATAATCCCCTTCCTCTTACTAAACTAATAACTTTGAGACACTGTCTCGGCTGGTTATTTCATTACAAACACACAAATAAGATAAATTACATTACATCATTTTTCATAATTCTTAGATATGTTACTAATTCCTACAATTATTTTTCTTGATTTAACCCACATAATCCCCTTCCTCTTACTAAACTAATAACTTTGAGACACTGTCTCGGCTGGTTATTTCATTACAAACACACAAATAAGATAAATTACATTACATCATTTTTCATAATTCTTAGATATGTTACTAATTCCTACAATTATTTTTCTTGATTTAACCCACATAATCCCCTTCCTCTTACTAAACTAATAACTTTGAGACACTGTCTCGGCTGGTTATTTCATTACAAACACACAAATAAGATAAATTACATTACATCATTTTTCATAATTCTTAGATATGTTACTAATTCCTACAATTATTTTTCTTGATTTAACCCACATAATCCCCTTCCTCTTACTAAACTAATAACTTTGAGACACTGTCTCGGCTGGTTATTTCATTACAAACACACAAATAAGATAAATTACATTACATCATTTTTCATAATTCTTAGATATGTTACTAATTCCTACAATTATTTTTCTTGATTTAACCCACATAATCCCCTTCCTCTTACTAAACTAATAACTTTGAGACACTGTCTCGGCTGGTTATTTCATTACAAACACACAAATAAGATAAATTACATTACATCATTTTTCATAATTCTTAGATATGTTACTAATTCCTACAATTATTTTTCTTGATTTAACCCACATAATCCCCTTCCTCTTACTAAACTAATAACTTTGAGACACTGTCTCGGCTGGTTATTTCATTACAAACACACAAATAAGATAAATTACATTACATCATTTTTCATAATTCTTAGATATGTTACTAATTCCTACAATTATTTTTCTTGATTTAACCCACATAATCCCCTTCCTCTTACTAAACTAATAACTTTGAGACACTGTCTCGGCTGGTTATTTCATTACAAACACACAAATAAGATAAATTACATTACATCATTTTTCATAATTCTTAGATATGTTACTAATTCCTACAATTATTTTTCTTGATTTAACCCACATAATCCCCTTCCTCTTACTAAACTAATAACTTTGAGACACTGTCTCGGCTGGTTATTTCATTACAAACACACAAATAAGATAAATTACATTACATCATTTTTCATAATTCTTAGATATGTTACTAATTCCTACAATTATTTTTCTTGATTTAACCCACATAATCCCCTTCCTCTTACTAAACTAATAACTTTGAGACACTGTCTCGGCTGGTTATTTCATTACAAACACACAAATAAGATAAATTACATTACATCATTTTTCATAATTCTTAGATATGTTACTAATTCCTACAATTATTTTTCTTGATTTAACCCACATAATCCCCTTCCTCTTACTAAACTAATAACTTTGAGACACTGTCTCGGCTGGTTATTTCATTACAAACACACAAATAAGATAAATTACATTACATCATTTTTCATAATTCTTAGATATGTTACTAATTCCTACAATTATTTTTCTTGATTTAACCCACATAATCCCCTTCCTCTTACTAAACTAATAACTTTGAGACACTGTCTCGGCTGGTTATTTCATTACAAACACACAAATAAGATAAATTACATTACATCATTTTTCATAATTCTTAGATATGTTACTAATTCCTACAATTATTTTTCTTGATTTAACCCACATAATCCCCTTCCTCTTACTAAACTAATAACTTTGAGACACTGTCTCGGCTGGTTATTTCATTACAAACACACAAATAAGATAAATTACATTACATCATTTTTCATAATTCTTAGATATGTTACTAATTCCTACAATTATTTTTCTTGATTTAACCCACATAATCCCCTTCCTCTTACTAAACTAATAACTTTGAGACACTGTCTCGGCTGGTTATTTCATTACAAACACACAAATAAGATAAATTACATTACATCATTTTTCATAATTCTTGGATATGTTACTAATTCCTACAATTATTTTTCTTGATTTAACCCACATAATCCCCTTCCTCTTACTAAACTAATAACTTTGAGACACTGTCTCGGCTGGTTATTTCATTACAAACACACAAATAAGATAAATTACATTACATCATTTTTCATAATTCTTAGATATGTTACTAATTCCTACAATTATTTTTCTTGATTTAACCCACATAATCCCCTTCCTCTTACTAAACTAATAACTTTGAGACACTGTCTCGGCTGGTTATTTCATTACAAACACACAAATAAGATAAATTACATTACATCATTTTTCATAATTCTTAGATATGTTACTAATTCCTACAATTATTTTTCTTGATTTAACCCACATAATCCCCTTCCTCTTACTAAACTAATAACTTTGAGACACTGTCTCGGCTGGTTATTTCATTACAAACACACAAATAAGATAAATTACATTACATCATTTTTCATAATTCTTAGATATGTTACTAATTCCTACAATTATTTTTCTTGATTTAACCCACATAATCCCCTTCCTCTTACTAAACTAATAACTTTGAGACACTGTCTCGGCTGGTTATTTCATTACAAACACACAAATAAGATAAATTACATTACATCATTTTTCATAATTCTTAGATATGTTACTAATTCCTACAATTATTTTTCTTGATTTAACCCACATAATCCCCTTCCTCTTACTAAACTAATAACTTTGAGACACTGTCTCGGCTGGTTATTTCATTACAAACACACAAATAAGATAAATTACATTACATCATTTTTCATAATTCTTAGATATGTTACTAATTCCTACAATTATTTTTCTTGATTTAACCCACATAATCCCCTTCCTCTTACTAAACTAATAACTTTGAGACACTGTCTCGGCTGGTTATTTCATTACAAACACACAAATAAGATAAATTACATTACATCATTTTTCATAATTCTTAGATATGTTACTAATTCCTACAATTATTTTTCTTGATTTAACCCACATAATCCCCTTCCTCTTACTAAACTAATAACTTTGAGACACTGTCTCGGCTGGTTATTTCATTACAAACACACAAATAAGATAAATTACATTACATCATTTTTCATAATTCTTAGATATGTTACTAATTCCTACAATTATTTTTCTTGATTTAACCCACATAATCCCCTTCCTCTTACTAAACTAATAACTTTGAGACACTGTCTCGGCTGGTTATTTCATTACAAACACACAAATAAGATAAATTACATTACATCATTTTTCATAATTCTTAGATATGTTACTAATTCCTACAATTATTTTTCTTGATTTAACCCACATAATCCCCTTCCTCTTACTAAACTAATAACTTTGAGACACTGTCTCGGCTGGTTATTTCATTACAAACACACAAATAAGATAAATTACATTACATCATTTTTCATAATTCTTAGATATGTTACTAATTCCTACAATTATTTTTCTTGATTTAACCCACATAATCCCCTTCCTCTTACTAAACTAATAACTTTGAGACACTGTCTCGGCTGGTTATTTCATTACAAACACACAAATAAGATAAATTACATTACATCATTTTTCATAATTCTTAGATATGTTACTAATTCCTACAATTATTTTTCTTGATTTAACCCACATAATCCCCTTCCTCTTACTAAACTAATAACTTTGAGACACTGTCTCGGCTGGTTATTTCATTACAAACACACAAATAAGATAAATTACATTACATCATTTTTCATAATTCTTAGATATGTTACTAATTCCTACAATTATTTTTCTTGATTTAACCCACATAATCCCCTTCCTCTTACTAAACTAATAACTTTGAGACACTGTCTCGGCTGGTTATTTCATTACAAACACACAAATAAGATAAATTACATTACATCATTTTTCATAATTCTTAGATATGTTACTAATTCCTACAATTATTTTTCTTGATTTAACCCACATAATCCCCTTCCTCTTACTAAACTAATAACTTTGAGACACTGTCTCGGCTGGTT
>NC_136502.1:63157516-63244478 GCF_053919585.1 Euprymna scolopes
TACAATTATTTTTCTTGATTTAACCCACATAATCCCCTTCCTCTTACTAAACTAATAACTTTGAGACACTGTCTCGGCTGGTTATTTCATTACAAACACACAAATAAGATAAATTACATTACATCATTTTTCATAATTCTTAGATATGTTACTAATTCCTACAATTATTTTTCTTGATTTAACCCACATAATCCCCTTCCTCTTACTAAACTAATAACTTTGAGACACTGTCTCGGCTGGTTATTTCATTACAAACACACAAATAAGATAAATTACATTACATCATTTTTCATAATTCTTGGATATGTTACTAACTCCTACAATTATTTTTCTTGATTTAACCCACATAATCCCCTTCCTCTTACTAAACTAATAACTTTGAGACACTGTCTCGGCTGGTTATTTCATTACAAACACACAAATAAGATAAATTACATTACATCATTTTTCATAATTCTTAGATATGTTACTAATTCCTACAATTATTTTTCTTGATTTAACCCACATAATCCCCTTCCTCTTACTAAACTAATAACTTTGAGACACTGTCTCGGCTGGTTATTTCATTACAAACACACAAATAAGATAAATTACATTACATCATTTTTCATAATTCTTAGATATGTTACTAATTCCTACAATTATTTTTCTTGATTTAACCCACATAATCCCCTTCCTCTTACTAAACTAATAACTTTGAGACACTGTCTCGGCTGGTTATTTCATTACAAACACACAAATAAGATAAATTACATTACATCATTTTTCATAATTCTTAGATATGTTACTAATTCCTACAATTATTTTTCTTGATTTAACCCACATAATCCCCTTCCTCTTACTAAACTAATAACTTTGAGACACTGTCTCGGCTGGTTATTTCATTACAAACACACAAATAAGATAAATTACATTACATCATTTTTCATAATTCTTAGATATGTTACTAATTCCTACAATTATTTTTCTTGATTTAACCCACATAATCCCCTTCCTCTTACTAAACTAATAACTTTGAGACACTGTCTCGGCTGGTTATTTCATTACAAACACACAAATAAGATAAATTACATTACATCATTTTTCATAATTCTTAGATATGTTACTAATTCCTACAATTATTTTTCTTGATTTAACCCACATAATCCCCTTCCTCTTACTAAACTAATAACTTTGAGACACTGTCTCGGCTGGTTATTTCATTACAAACACACAAATAAGATAAATTACATTACATCATTTTTCATAATTCTTGGATATGTTACTAATTCCTACAATTATTTTTCTTGATTTAACCCACATAATCCCCTTCCTCTTACTAAACTAATAACTTTGAGACACTGTCTCGGCTGGTTATTTCATTACAAACACACAAATAAGATAAATTACATTACATCATTTTTCATAATTCTTAGATATGTTACTAATTCCTACAATTATTTTTCTTGATTTAACCCACATAATCCCCTTCCTCTTACTAAACTAATAACTTTGAGACACTGTCTCGGCTGGTTATTTCATTACAAACACACAAATAAGATAAATTACATTACATCATTTTTCATAATTCTTAGATATGTTACTAATTCCTACAATTATTTTTCTTGATTTAACCCACATAATCCCCTTCCTCTTACTAAACTAATAACTTTGAGACACTGTCTCGGCTGGTTATTTCATTACAAACACACAAATAAGATAAATTACATTACATCATTTTTCATAATTCTTAGATATGTTACTAATTCCTACAATTATTTTTCTTGATTTAACCCACATAATCCCCTTCCTCTTACTAAACTAATAACTTTGAGACACTGTCTCGGCTGGTTATTTCATTACAAACACACAAATAAGATAAATTACATTACATCATTTTTCATAATTCTTAGATATGTTACTAATTCCTACAATTATTTTTCTTGATTTAACCCACATAATCCCCTTCCTCTTACTAAACTAATAACTTTGAGACACTGTCTCGGCTGGTTATTTCATTACAAACACACAAATAAGATAAATTACATTACATCATTTTTCATAATTCTTGGATATGTTACTAATTCCTACAATTATTTTTCTTGATTTAACCCACATAATCCCCTTCCTCTTACTAAACTAATAACTTTGAGACACTGTCTCGGCTGGTTATTTCATTACAAACACACAAATAAGATAAATTACATTACATCATTTTTCATAATTCTTGGATATGTTACTAATTCCTACAATTATTTTTCTTGATTTAACCCACATAATCCCCTTCCTCTTACTAAACTAATAACTTTGAGACACTGTCTCGGCTGGTTATTTCATTACAAACACACAAATAAGATAAATTACATTACATCATTTTTCATAATTCTTAGATATGTTACTAATTCCTACAATTATTTTTCTTGATTTAACCCACATAATCCCCTTCCTCTTACTAAACTAATAACTTTGAGACACTGTCTCGGCTGGTTATTTCATTACAAACACACAAATAAGATAAATTACATTACATCATTTTTCATAATTCTTGGATATGTTACTAATTCCTACAATTATTTTTCTTGATTTAACCCACATAATCCCCTTCCTCTTACTAAACTAATAACTTTGAGACACTGTCTCGGCTGGTTATTTCATTACAAACACACAAATAAGATAAATTACATTACATCATTTTTCATAATTCTTAGATATGTTACTAATTCCTACAATTATTTTTCTTGATTTAACCCACATAATCCCCTTCCTCTTACTAAACTAATAACTTTGAGACACTGTCTCGGCTGGTTATTTCATTACAAACACACAAATAAGATAAATTACATTACATCATTTTTCATAATTCTTAGATATGTTACTAATTCCTACAATTATTTTTCTTGATTTAACCCACATAATCCCCTTCCTCTTACTAAACTAATAACTTTGAGACACTGTCTCGGCTGGTTATTTCATTACAAACACACAAATAAGATAAATTACATTACATCATTTTTCATAATTCTTAGATATGTTACTAATTCCTACAATTATTTTTCTTGATTTAACCCACATAATCCCCTTCCTCTTACTAAACTAATAACTTTGAGACACTGTCTCGGCTGGTTATTTCATTACAAACACACAAATAAGATAAATTACATTACATCATTTTTCATAATTCTTAGATATGTTACTAATTCCTACAATTATTTTTCTTGATTTAACCCACATAATCCCCTTCCTCTTACTAAACTAATAACTTTGAGACACTGTCTCGGCTGGTTATTTCATTACAAACACACAAATAAGATAAATTACATTACATCATTTTTCATAATTCTTAGATATGTTACTAATTCCTACAATTATTTTTCTTGATTTAACCCACATAATCCCCTTCCTCTTACTAAACTAATAACTTTGAGACACTGTCTCGGCTGGTTATTTCATTACAAACACACAAATAAGATAAATTACATTACATCATTTTTCATAATTCTTAGATATGTTACTAATTCCTACAATTATTTTTCTTGATTTAACCCACATAATCCCCTTCCTCTTACTAAACTAATAACTTTGAGACACTGTCTCGGCTGGTTATTTCATTACAAACACACAAATAAGATAAATTACATTACATCATTTTTCATAATTCTTAGATATGTTACTAATTCCTACAATTATTTTTCTTGATTTAACCCACATAATCCCCTTCCTCTTACTAAACTAATAACTTTGAGACACTGTCTCGGCTGGTTATTTCATTACAAACACACAAATAAGATAAATTACATTACATCATTTTTCATAATTCTTAGATATGTTACTAATTCCTACAATTATTTTTCTTGATTTAACCCACATAATCCCCTTCCTCTTACTAAACTAATAACTTTGAGACACTGTCTCGGCTGGTTATTTCATTACAAACACACAAATAAGATAAATTACATTACATCATTTTTCATAATTCTTAGATATGTTACTAATTCCTACAATTATTTTTCTTGATTTAACCCACATAATCCCCTTCCTCTTACTAAACTAATAACTTTGAGACACTGTCTCGGCTGGTTATTTCATTACAAACACACAAATAAGATAAATTACATTACATCATTTTTCATAATTCTTAGATATGTTACTAATTCCTACAATTATTTTTCTTGATTTAACCCACATAATCCCCTTCCTCTTACTAAACTAATAACTTTGAGACACTGTCTCGGCTGGTTATTTCATTACAAACACACAAATAAGATAAATTACATTACATCATTTTTCATAATTCTTAGATATGTTACTAATTCCTACAATTATTTTTCTTGATTTAACCCACATAATCCCCTTCCTCTTACTAAACTAATAACTTTGAGACACTGTCTCGGCTGGTTATTTCATTACAAACACACAAATAAGATAAATTACATTACATCATTTTTCATAATTCTTAGATATGTTACTAATTCCTACAATTATTTTTCTTGATTTAACCCACATAATCCCCTTCCTCTTACTAAACTAATAACTTTGAGACACTGTCTCGGCTGGTTATTTCATTACAAACACACAAATAAGATAAATTACATTACATCATTTTTCATAATTCTTAGATATGTTACTAATTCCTACAATTATTTTTCTTGATTTAACCCACATAATCCCCTTCCTCTTACTAAACTAATAACTTTGAGACACTGTCTCGGCTGGTTATTTCATTACAAACACACAAATAAGATAAATTACATTACATCATTTTTCATAATTCTTAGATATGTTACTAATTCCTACAATTATTTTTCTTGATTTAACCCACATAATCCCCTTCCTCTTACTAAACTAATAACTTTGAGACACTGTCTCGGCTGGTTATTTCATTACAAACACACAAATAAGATAAATTACATTACATCATTTTTCATAATTCTTAGATATGTTACTAATTCCTACAATTATTTTTCTTGATTTAACCCACATAATCCCCTTCCTCTTACTAAACTAATAACTTTGAGACACTGTCTCGGCTGGTTATTTCATTACAAACACACAAATAAGATAAATTACATTACATCATTTTTCATAATTCTTAGATATGTTACTAATTCCTACAATTATTTTTCTTGATTTAACCCACATAATCCCCTTCCTCTTACTAAACTAATAACTTTGAGACACTGTCTCGGCTGGTTATTTCATTACAAACACACAAATAAGATAAATTACATTACATCATTTTTCATAATTCTTAGATATGTTACTAATTCCTACAATTATTTTTCTTGATTTAACCCACATAATCCCCTTCCTCTTACTAAACTAATAACTTTGAGACACTGTCTCGGCTGGTTATTTCATTACAAACACACAAATAAGATAAATTACATTACATCATTTTTCATAATTCTTAGATATGTTACTAATTCCTACAATTATTTTTCTTGATTTAACCCACATAATCCCCTTCCTCTTACTAAACTAATAACTTTGAGACACTGTCTCGGCTGGTTATTTCATTACAAACACACAAATAAGATAAATTACATTACATCATTTTTCATAATTCTTAGATATGTTACTAATTCCTACAATTATTTTTCTTGATTTAACCCACATAATCCCCTTCCTCTTACTAAACTAATAACTTTGAGACACTGTCTCGGCTGGTTATTTCATTACAAACACACAAATAAGATAAATTACATTACATCATTTTTCATAATTCTTAGATATGTTACTAATTCCTACAATTATTTTTCTTGATTTAACCCACATAATCCCCTTCCTCTTACTAAACTAATAACTTTGAGACACTGTCTCGGCTGGTTATTTCATTACAAACACACAAATAAGATAAATTACATTACATCATTTTTCATAATTCTTAGATATGTTACTAATTCCTACAATTATTTTTCTTGATTTAACCCACATAATCCCCTTCCTCTTACTAAACTAATAACTTTGAGACACTGTCTCGGCTGGTTATTTCATTACAAACACACAAATAAGATAAATTACATTACATCATTTTTCATAATTCTTGGATATGTTACTAATTCCTACAATTATTTTTCTTGATTTAACCCACATAATCCCCTTCCTCTTACTAAACTAATAACTTTGAGACACTGTCTCGGCTGGTTATTTCATTACAAACACACAAATAAGATAAATTACATTACATCATTTTTCATAATTCTTAGATATGTTACTAATTCCTACAATTATTTTTCTTGATTTAACCCACATAATCCCCTTCCTCTTACTAAACTAATAACTTTGAGACACTGTCTCGGCTGGTTATTTCATTACAAACACACAAATAAGATAAATTACATTACATCATTTTTCATAATTCTTAGATATGTTACTAATTCCTACAATTATTTTTCTTGATTTAACCCACATAATCCCCTTCCTCTTACTAAACTAATAACTTTGAGACACTGTCTCGGCTGGTTATTTCATTACAAACACACAAATAAGATAAATTACATTACATCATTTTTCATAATTCTTAGATATGTTACTAATTCCTACAATTATTTTTCTTGATTTAACCCACATAATCCCCTTCCTCTTACTAAACTAATAACTTTGAGACACTGTCTCGGCTGGTTATTTCATTACAAACACACAAATAAGATAAATTACATTACATCATTTTTCATAATTCTTAGATATGTTACTAATTCCTACAATTATTTTTCTTGATTTAACCCACATAATCCCCTTCCTCTTACTAAACTAATAACTTTGAGACACTGTCTCGGCTGGTTATTTCATTACAAACACACAAATAAGATAAATTACATTACATCATTTTTCATAATTCTTAGATATGTTACTAATTCCTACAATTATTTTTCTTGATTTAACCCACATAATCCCCTTCCTCTTACTAAACTAATAACTTTGAGACACTGTCTCGGCTGGTTATTTCATTACAAACACACAAATAAGATAAATTACATTACATCATTTTTCATAATTCTTAGATATGTTACTAATTCCTACAATTATTTTTCTTGATTTAACCCACATAATCCCCTTCCTCTTACTAAACTAATAACTTTGAGACACTGTCTCGGCTGGTTATTTCATTACAAACACACAAATAAGATAAATTACATTACATCATTTTTCATAATTCTTAGATATGTTACTAATTCCTACAATTATTTTTCTTGATTTAACCCACATAATCCCCTTCCTCTTACTAAACTAATAACTTTGAGACACTGTCTCGGCTGGTTATTTCATTACAAACACACAAATAAGATAAATTACATTACATCATTTTTCATAATTCTTAGATATGTTACTAATTCCTACAATTATTTTTCTTGATTTAACCCACATAATCCCCTTCCTCTTACTAAACTAATAACTTTGAGACACTGTCTCGGCTGGTTATTTCATTACAAACACACAAATAAGATAAATTACATTACATCATTTTTCATAATTCTTAGATATGTTACTAATTCCTACAATTATTTTTCTTGATTTAACCCACATAATCCCCTTCCTCTTACTAAACTAATAACTTTGAGACACTGTCTCAGCTGGTTATTTCATTACAAACACACAAATAAGATAAATTACATTACATCATTTTTCATAATTCTTGGATATGTTACTAATTCCTACAATTATTTTTCTTGATTTAACCCACATAATCCCCTTCCTCTTACTAAACTAATAACTTTGAGACACTGTCTCGGCTGGTTATTTCATTACAAACACACAAATAAGATAAATTACATTACATCATTTTTCATAATTCTTAGATATGTTACTAATTCCTACAATTATTTTTCTTGATTTAACCCACATAATCCCCTTCCTCTTACTAAACTAATAACTTTGAGACACTGTCTCGGCTGGTTATTTCATTACAAACACACAAATAAGATAAATTACATTACATCATTTTTCATAATTCTTAGATATGTTACTAATTCCTACAATTATTTTTCTTGATTTAACCCACATAATCCCCTTCCTCTTACTAAACTAATAACTTTGAGACACTGTCTCGGCTGGTTATTTCATTACAAACACACAAATAAGATAAATTACATTACATCATTTTTCATAATTCTTAGATATGTTACTAATTCCTACAATTATTTTTCTTGATTTAACCCACATAATCCCCTTCCTCTTATTAAACTAATAACTTTGAGACACTGTCTCGGCTGGTTATTTCATTACAAACACACAAATAAGATAAATTACATTACATCATTTTTCATAATTCTTAGATATGTTACTAATTCCTACAATTATTTTTCTTGATTTAACCCACATAATCCCCTTCCTCTTACTAAACTAATAACTTTGAGACACTGTCTCGGCTGGTTATTTCATTACAAACACACAAATAAGATAAATTACATTACATCATTTTTCATAATTCTTAGATATGTTACTAATTCCTACAATTATTTTTCTTGATTTAACCCACATAATCCCCTTCCTCTTACTAAACTAATAACTTTGAGACACTGTCTCGGCTGGTTATTTCATTACAAACACACAAATAAGATAAATTACATTACATCATTTTTCATAATTCTTAGATATGTTACTAATTCCTACAATTATTTTTCTTGATTTAACCCACATAATCCCCTTCCTCTTACTAAACTAATAACTTTGAGACACTGTCTCGGCTGGTTATTTCATTACAAACACACAAATAAGATAAATTACATTACATCATTTTTCATAATTCTTAGATATGTTACTAATTCCTACAATTATTTTTCTTGATTTAACCCACATAATCCCCTTCCTCTTACTAAACTAATAACTTTGAGACACTGTCTCGGCTGGTTATTTAATTACAAACACACAAATAAGATAAATTACATTACATCATTTTTCATAATTCTTAGATATGTTACTAATTCCTACAATTATTTTTCTTGATTTAACCCACATAATCCCCTTCCTCTTATTAAACTAATAACTTTGAGACACTGTCTCGGCTGGTTATTTCATTACAAACACACAAATAAGATAAATTACATTACATCATTTTTCATAATTCTTAGATATGGTACTAATTCCTACAATTATTTTTCTTGATTTAACCCACATAATCCCCTTCCTCTTACTAAACTAATAACTTTGAGACACTGTCTCGGCTGGTTATTTCATTACAAACACACAAATAAGATAAATTACATTACATCATTTTTCATAATTCTTAGATATGTTACTAATTCCTACAATTATTTTTCTTGATTTAACCCACATAATCCCCTTCCTCTTACTAAACTAATAACTTTGAGACACTGTCTCGGCTGGTTATTTCATTACAAACACACAAATAAGATAAATTACATTACATCATTTTTCATAATTCTTAGATATGTTACTAATTCCTACAATTATTTTTCTTGATTTAACCCACATAATCCCCTTCCTCTTACTAAACTAATAACTTTGAGACACTGTCTCGGCTGGTTATTTCATTACAAACACACAAATAAGATAAATTACATTACATCATTTTTCATAATTCTTAGATATGTTACTAATTCCTACAATTATTTTTCTTGATTTAACCCACATAATCCCCTTCCTCTTACTAAACTAATAACTTTGAGACACTGTCTCGGCTGGTTATTTCATTACAAACACACAAATAAGATAAATTACATTACATCATTTTTCATAATTCTTAGATATGTTACTAATTCCTACAATTATTTTTCTTGATTTAACCCACATAATCCCCTTCCTCTTATTAAACTAATAACTTTGAGACACTGTCTCGGCTGGTTATTTCATTACAAACACACAAATAAGATAAATTACATTACATCATTTTTCATAATTCTTAGATATGTTACTAATTCCTACAATTATTTTTCTTGATTTAACCCACATAATCCCCTTCCTCTTACTAAACTAATAACTTTGAGACACTGTCTCGGCTGGTTATTTCATTACAAACACACAAATAAGATAAATTACATTACATCATTTTTCATAATTCTTAGATATGTTACTAATTCCTACAATTATTTTTCTTGATTTAACCCACATAATCCCCTTCCTCTTACTAAACTAATAACTTTGAGACACTGTCTCGGCTGGTTATTTCATTACAAACACACAAATAAGATAAATTACATTACATCATTTTTCATAATTCTTAGATATGTTACTAATTCCTACAATTATTTTTCTTGATTTAACCCACATAATCCCCTTCCTCTTACTAAACTAATAACTTTGAGACACTGTCTCGGCTGGTTATTTCATTACAAACACACAAATAAGATAAATTACATTACATCATTTTTCATAATTCTTGGATATGTTACTAATTCCTACAATTATTTTTCTTGATTTAACCCACATAATCCCCTTCCTCTTACTAAACTAATAACTTTGAGACACTGTCTCGGCTGGTTATTTCATTACAAACACACAAATAAGATAAATTACATTACATCATTTTTCATAATTCTTAGATATGTTACTAATTCCTACAATTATTTTTCTTGATTTAACCCACATAATCCCCTTCCTCTTACTAAACTAATAACTTTGAGACACTGTCTCGGCTGGTTATTTCATTACAAACACACAAATAAGATAAATTACATTACATCATTTTTCATAATTCTTAGATATGTTACTAATTCCTACAATTATTTTTCTTGATTTAACCCACATAATCCCCTTCCTCTTACTAAACTAATAACTTTGAGACACTGTCTCGGCTGGTTATTTAATTACAAACACACAAATAAGATAAATTACATTACATCATTTTTCATAATTCTTAGATATGTTACTAATTCCTACAATTATTTTTCTTGATTTAACCCACATAATCCCCTTCCTCTTATTAAACTAATAACTTTGAGACACTGTCTCGGCTGGTTATTTCATTACAAACACACAAATAAGATAAATTACATTACATCATTTTTCATAATTCTTAGATATGTTACTAATTCCTACAATTATTTTTCTTGATTTAACCCACATAATCCCCTTCCTCTTACTAAACTAATAACTTTGAGACACTGTCTCGGCTGGTTATTTCATTACAAACACACAAATAAGATAAATTACATTACATCATTTTTCATAATTCTTAGATATGTTACTAATTCCTACAATTATTTTTCTTGATTTAACCCACATAATCCCCTTCCTCTTACTAAACTAATAACTTTGAGACACTGTCTCGGCTGGTTATTTCATTACAAACACACAAATAAGATAAATTACATTACATCATTTTTCATAATTCTTAGATATGTTACTAATTCCTACAATTATTTTTCTTGATTTAACCCACATAATCCCCTTCCTCTTACTAAACTAATAACTTTGAGACACTGTCTCGGCTGGTTATTTCATTACAAACACACAAATAAGATAAATTACATTACATCATTTTTCATAATTCTTAGATATGTTACTAATTCCTACAATTATTTTTCTTGATTTAACCCACATAATCCCCTTCCTCTTACTAAACTAATAACTTTGAGACACTGTCTCGGCTGGTTATTTCATTACAAACACACAAATAAGATAAATTACATTACATCATTTTTCATAATTCTTAGATATGTTACTAATTCCTACAATTATTTTTCTTGATTTAACCCACATAATGCCCTTCCTCTTATTAAACTAATAACTTTGAGACACTGTCTCGGCTGGTTATTTCATTACAAACACACAAATAAGATAAATTACATTACATCATTTTTCATAATTCTTAGATATGTTACTAATTCCTACAATTATTTTTCTTGATTTAACCCACATAATCCCCTTCCTCTTACT
Organism: Euprymna scolopes; assembly: GCF_053919585.1. Taxonomy (NCBI): domain Eukaryota; kingdom Metazoa; phylum Mollusca; class Cephalopoda; order Sepiida; family Sepiolidae; genus Euprymna; species Euprymna scolopes. The sequence goes on from NC_136502.1 coordinate 63,169,331, forward strand.
AAACTAATAACTTTGAGACACTGTCTCGGCTGGTTATTTCATTACAAACACACAAATAAGATAAATTACATTACATCATTTTTCATAATTCTTAGATATGTTACTAATTCCTACAATTATTTTTCTTGATTTAACCCACATAATCCCCTTCCTCTTACTAAACTAATAACTTTGAGACACTGTCTCGGCTGGTTATTTCATTACAAACACACAAATAAGATAAATTACATTACATCATTTTTCATAATTCTTAGATATGTTACTAATTCCTATAATTATTTTTCTTGATTTAACCCACATAATCCCCTTCCTCTTACTAAACTAATAACTTTGAGACACTGTCTCGGCTGGTTATTTCATTACAAACACACAAATAAGATAAATTACATTACATCATTTTTCATAATTCTTAGATATGTTACTAATTCCTACAATTATTTTTCTTGATTTAACCCACATAATCCCCTTCCTCTTATTAAACTAATAACTTTGAGACACTGTCTCGGCTGGTTATTTCATTACAAACACACAAATAAGATAAATTACATTACATCATTTTTCATAATTCTTAGATATGTTACTAATTCCTACAATTATTTTTCTTGATTTAACCCACATAATCCCCTTCCTCTTATTAAACTAATAACTTTGAGACACTGTCTCGGCTGGTTATTTCATTACAAACACACAAATAAGATAAATTACATTACATCATTTTTCATAATTCTTAGATATGTTACTAATTCCTACAATTATTTTTCTTGATTTAACCCACATAATCCCCTTCCTCTTACCAAACTAATAACTTTGAGACACTGTCTCGGCTGGTTATTTCATTACAAACACACAAATAAGATAAATTACATTACATCATTTTTCATAATTCTTAGATATGTTACTAATTCCTACAATTATTTTTCTTGATTTAACCCACATAATCCCCTTCCTCTTACTAAACTAATAACTTTGAGACACTGTCTCGGCTGGTTATTTCATTACAAACACACAAATAAGATAAATTACATTACATCATTTTTCATAATTCTTAGATATGTTACTAATTCCTACAATTATTTTTCTTGATTTAACCCACATAATCCCCTTCCTCTTACTAAACTAATAACTTTGAGACACTGTCTCGGCTGGTTATTTCATTACAAACACACAAATAAGATAAATTACATTACATCATTTTTCATAATTCTTGGATATGTTACTAATTCCTACAATTATTTTTCTTGATTTAACCCACATAATCCCCTTCCTCTTACTAAACTAATAACTTTGAGACACTGTCTCGGCTGGTTATTTCATTACAAACACACAAATAAGATAAATTACATTACATCATTTTTCATAATTCTTAGATATGTTACTAATTCCTACAATTATTTTTCTTGATTTAACCCACATAATCCCCTTCCTCTTACTAAACTAATAACTTTGAGACACTGTCTCGGCTGGTTATTTCATTACAAACACACAAATAAGATAAATTACATTACATCATTTTTCATAATTCTTAGATATGTTACTAATTCCTACAATTATTTTTCTTGATTTAACCCACATAATCCCCTTCCTCTTACTAAACTAATAACTTTGAGACACTGTCTCGGCTGGTTATTTCATTACAAACACACAAATAAGATAAATTACATTACATCATTTTTCATAATTCTTAGATATGTTACTAATTCCTACAATTATTTTTCTTGATTTAACCCACATAATCCCCTTCCTCTTACTAAACTAATAACTTTGAGACACTGTCTCGGCTGGTTATTTCATTACAAACACACAAATAAGATAAATTACATTACATAATTTTTCATAATTCTTGGATATGTTACTAATTCCTACAATTATTTTTCTTGATTTAACCCACATAATCCCCTTCCTCTTACTAAACTAATAACTTTGAGACACTGTCTCGGCTGGTTATTTCATTACAAACACACAAATAAGATAAATTACATTACATCATTTTTCATAATTCTTAGATATGTTACTAATTCCTACAATTATTTTTCTTGATTTAACCCACATAATCCCCTTCCTCTTACTAAACTAATAACTTTGAGACACTGTTTCGGCTGGTTATTTCATTACAAACACACAAATAAGATAAATTACATTACATCATTTTTCATAATTCTTAGATATGTTACTAATTCCTACAATTATTTTTCTTGATTTAACCCACATAATCCCCTTCCTCTTACTAAACTAATAACTTTGAGACACTGTCTCGGCTGGTTATTTCATTACAAACACACAAATAAGATAAATTACATTACATCATTTTTCATAATTCTTAGATATGTTACTAATTCCTACAATTATTTTTCTTGATTTAACCCACATAATCCCCTTCCTCTTACTAAACTTATAACTTTGAGACACTGTCTCGGCTGGTTATTTCATTACAAACACACAAATAAGATAAATTACATTACATCATTTTTCATAATTCTTAGATATGTTACTAATTCCTACAATTATTTTTCTTGATTTAACCCACATAATCCCCTTCCTCTTACTAAACTAATAACTTTGAGACACTGTCTCGGCTGGTTATTTCATTACAAACACACAAATAAGATAAATTACATTACATCATTTTTCATAATTCTTAGATATGTTACTAATTCCTACAATTATTTTTCTTGATTTAACCCACATAATCCCCTTCCTCTTACTAAACTAATAACTTTGAGACACTGTCTCGGCTGGTTATTTCATTACAAACACACAAATAAGATAAATTACATTACATCATTTTTCATAATTCTTAGATATGTTACTAATTCCTACAATTATTTTTCTTGATTTAACCCACATAATCCCCTTCCTCTTACTAAACTAATAACTTTGAGACACTGTCTCGGCTGGTTATTTCATTACAAACACACAAATAAGATAAATTACATTACATCATTTTTCATAATTCTTAGATATGTTACTAATTCCTACAATTATTTTTCTTGATTTAACCCACATAATCCCCTTCCTCTTACTAAACTAATAACTTTGAGACACTGTCTCGGCTGGTTATTTCATTACAAACACACAAATAAGATAAATTACATTACATCATTTTTCATAATTCTTGGATATGTTACTAATTCCTACAATTATTTTTCTTGATTTAACCCACATAATCCCCTTCCTCTTACTAAACTAATAACTTTGAGACACTGTCTCGGCTGGTTATTTCATTACAAACACACAAATAAGATAAATTACATTACATCATTTTTCATAATTCTTAGATATGTTACTAATTCCTACAATTATTTTTCTTGATTTAACCCACATAATCCCCTTCCTCTTACTAAACTAATAACTTTGAGACACTGTCTCGGCTGGTTATTTCATTACAAACACACAAATAAGATAAATTACATTACATCATTTTTCATAATTCTTAGATATGTTACTAATTCCTACAATTATTTTTCTTGATTTAACCCACATAATCCCCTTCCTCTTACTAAACTAATAACTTTGAGACACTGTCTCGGCTGGTTATTTCATTACAAACACACAAATAAGATAAATTACATTACATCATTTTTCATAATTCTTAGATATGTTACTAATTCCTACAATTATTTTTCTTGATTTAACCCACATAATCCCCTTCCTCTTACTAAACTAATAACTTTGAGACACTGTCTCGGCTGGTTATTTCATTACAAACACACAAATAAGATAAATTACATTACATAATTTTTCATAATTCTTGGATATGTTACTAATTCCTACAATTATTTTTCTTGATTTAACCCACATAATCCCCTTCCTCTTACTAAACTAATAACTTTGAGACACTGTCTCGGCTGGTTATTTCATTACAAACACACAAATAAGATAAATTACATTACATCATTTTTCATAATTCTTAGATATGTTACTAATTCCTACAATTATTTTTCTTGATTTAACCCACATAATCCCCTTCCTCTTACTAAACTAATAACTTTGAGACACTGTTTCGGCTGGTTATTTCATTACAAACACACAAATAAGATAAATTACATTACATCATTTTTCATAATTCTTAGATATGTTACTAATTCCTACAATTATTTTTCTTGATTTAACCCACATAATCCCCTTCCTCTTACTAAACTAATAACTTTGAGACACTGTCTCGGCTGGTTATTTCATTACAAACACACAAATAAGATAAATTACATTACATCATTTTTCATAATTCTTAGATATGTTACTAATTCCTACAATTATTTTTCTTGATTTAACCCACATAATCCCCTTCCTCTTACTAAACTTATAACTTTGAGACACTGTCTCGGCTGGTTATTTCATTACAAACACACAAATAAGATAAATTACATTACATCATTTTTCATAATTCTTAGATATGTTACTAATTCCTACAATTATTTTTCTTGATTTAACCCACATAATCCCCTTCCTCTTACTGAACTAATAACTTTGAGACACTGTCTCGGCTGGTTATTTCATTACAAACACACAAATAAGATAAATTACATTACATCATTTTTCATAATTCTTAGATATGTTACTAATTCCTACAATTATTTTTCTTGATTTAACCCACATAATCCCCTTCCTCTTACTAAACTAATAACTTTGAGACACTGTCTCGGCTGGTTATTTCATTACAAACACACAAATAAGATAAATTACATTACATCATTTTTCATAATTCTTAGATATGTTACTAATTCCTACAATTATTTTTCTTGATTTAACCCACATAATCCCCTTCCTCTTACTAAACTAATAACTTTGAGACACTGTCTCGGCTGGTTATTTCATTACAAACACACAAATAAGATAAATTACATTACATCATTTTTCATAATTCTTAGATATGTTACTAATTCCTACAATTATTTTTCTTGATTTAACCCACATAATCCCCTTCCTCTTATTAAACTAATAACTTTGAGACACTGTCTCGGCTGGTTATTTCATTACAAACACACAAATAAGATAAATTACATTACATCATTTTTCATAATTCTTAGATATGTTACTAATTCCTACAATTATTTTTCTTGATTTAACCCACATAATCCCCTTCCTCTTACTAAACTAATAACTTTGAGACACTGTCTCGGCTGGTTATTTCATTACAAACACACAAATAAGATAAATTACATTACATCATTTTTCATAATTCTTAGATATGTTACTAATTCCTACAATTATTTTTCTTGATTTAACCCACATAATCCCCTTCCTCTTACTAAACTAATAACTTTGAGACACTGTCTCGGCTGGTTATTTCATTACAAACACACAAATAAGATAAATTACATTACATCATTTTTCATAATTCTTAGATATGTTACTAATTCCTACAATTATTTTTCTTGATTTAACCCACATAATCCCCTTCCTCTTACTAAACTAATAACTTTGAGACACTGTCTCGGCTGGTTATTTCATTACAAACACACAAATAAGATAAATTACATTACATCATTTTTCATAATTCTTAGATATGTTACTAATTCCTACAATTATTTTTCTTGATTTAACCCACATAATCCCCTTCCTCTTACTAAACTAATAACTTTGAGACACTGTCTCGGCTGGTTATTTCATTACAAACACACAAATAAGATAAATTACATTACATCATTTTTCATAATTCTTAGATATGTTACTAATTCCTACAATTATTTTTCTTGATTTAACCCACATAATCCCCTTCCTCTTATTAAACTAATAACTTTGAGACACTGTCTCGGCTGGTTATTTCATTACAAACACACAAATAAGATAAATTACATTACATCATTTTTCATAATTCTTAGATATGTTACTAATTCCTACAATTATTTTTCTTGATTTAACCCACATAATCCCCTTCCTCTTACCAAACTAATAACTTTGAGACACTGTCTCGGCTGGTTATTTCATTACAAACACACAAATAAGATAAATTACATTACATCATTTTTCATAATTCTTAGATATGTTACTAATTCCTACAATTATTTTTCTTGATTTAACCCACATAATCCCCTTCCTCTTACTAAACTAATAACTTTGAGACACTGTCTCGGCTGGTTATTTCATTACAAACACACAAATAAGATAAATTACATTACATCATTTTTCATAATTCTTAGATATGTTACTAATTCCTACAATTATTTTTCTTGATTTAACCCACATAATTCCCTTCCTCTTATTAAACTAATAACTTTGAGACACTGTCTCGGCTGGTTATTTCATTACAAACACACAAATAAGATAAATTACATTACATCATTTTTCATAATTCTTAGATATGTTACTAATTCCTACAATTATTTTTCTTGATTTAACCCACATAATCCCCTTCCTCTTACTAAACTAATAACTTTGAGACACTGTCTCGGCTGGTTATTTCATTACAAACACACAAATAAGATAAATTACATTACATCATTTTTCATAATTCTTAGATATGTTACTAATTCCTACAATTATTTTTCTTGATTTAACCCACATAATCCCCTTCCTCTTACTAAACTAATAACTTTGAGACACTGTCTCGGCTGGTTATTTCATTACAAACACACAAATAAGATAAATTACATTACATCATTTTTCATAATTCTTGGATATGTTACTAATTCCTACAATTATTTTTCTTGATTTAACCCACATAATCCCCTTCCTCTTACTAAACTAATAACTTTGAGACACTGTCTCGGCTGGTTATTTCATTACAAACACACAAATAAGATAAATTACATTACATCATTTTTCATAATTCTTAGATATGTTACTAATTCCTACAATTATTTTTCTTGATTTAACCCACATAATCCCCTTCCTCTTACTAAACTAATAACTTTGAGACACTGTTTCGGCTGGTTATTTCATTACAAACACACAAATAAGATAAATTACATTACATCATTTTTCATAATTCTTAGATATGTTACTAATTCCTACAATTATTTTTCTTGATTTAACCCACATAATCCCCTTCCTCTTACTAAACTAATAACTTTGAGACACTGTCTCGGCTGGTTATTTCATTACAAACACACAAATAAGATAAATTACATTACATCATTTTTCATAATTCTTAGATATGTTACTAATTCCTACAATTATTTTTCTTAATTTAACCCACATAATCCCCTTCCTCTTACTAAACTAATAACTTTGAGACACTGTCTCGGCTGGTTATTTCATTACAAACACACAAATAAGATAAATTACATTACATCATTTTTCATAATTCTTAGATATGTTACTAATTCCTACAATTATTTTTCTTGATTTAACCCACATAATCCCCTTCCTCTTACTAAACTAATAACTTTGAGGCACTGTCTCGGCTGGTTATTTCATTACAAACACACAAATAAGATAAATTACATTACATCATTTTTCATAATTCTTAGATATGTTACTAATTCCTACAATTATTTTTCTTGATTTAACCCACATAATCCCCTTCCTCTTACTAAACTAATAACTTTGAGACACTGTCTCGGCTGGTTATTTCATTACAAACACACAAATAAGATAAATTACATTACATCATTTTTCATAATTCTTAGATATGTTACTAATTCCTACAATTATTTTTCTTGATTTAACCCACATAATCCCCTTCCTCTTATTAAACTAATAACTTTGAGACACTGTCTCGGCTGGTTATTTCATTACAAACACACAAATAAGATAAATTACATTACATCATTTTTCATAATTCTTAGATATGTTACTAATTCCTACAATTATTTTTCTTGATTTAACCCACATAATCCCCTTCCTCTTACCAAACTAATAACTTTGAGACACTGTCTCGGCTGGTTATTTCATTACAAACACACAAATAAGATAAATTACATTACATCATTTTTAATAATTCTTAGATATGTTACTAATTCCTACAATTATTTTTCTTGATTTAACCCACATAATCCCCTTCCTCTTACTAAACTAATAACTTTGAGACACTGTCTCGGCTGGTTATTTCATTACAAACACACAAATAAGATAAATTACATTACATCATTTTTCATAATTCTTGGATATGTTACTAATTCCTACAATTATTTTTCTTGATTTAACCCACATAATCCCCTTCCTCTTACTAAACTAATAACTTTGAGACACTGTCTCGGCTGGTTATTTCATTACAAACACACAAATAAGATAAATTACATTACATCATTTTTCATAATTCTTAGATATGTTACTAATTCCTACAATTATTTTTCTTGATTTAACCCACATAATCCCCTTCCTCTTACTAAACTAATAACTTTGAGACACTGTCTCGGCTGGTTATTTCATTACAAACACACAAATAAGATAAATTACATTACATCATTTTTCATAATTCTTAGATATGTTACTAATTCCTACAATTATTTTCTTGATTTAACCCACATAATCCCCTTCCTCTTACTAAACTTATAACGTTGAGACACTGTCTCGGCTGGTTATTTCATTACAAACACACAAATAAGATAAATTACATTACATCATTTTTCATAATTCTTAGATATGTTACTAATTCCTACAATTATTTTTCTTGATTTAACCCACATAATCCCCTTCCTCTTACTAAACTAATAACTTTGAGACACTGTCTCGGCTGGTTATTTCATTACAAACACACAAATAAGATAAATTACATTACATCATTTTTCATAATTCTTAGATATGTTACTAATTCCTACAATTATTTTTCTTGATTTAACCCACATAATCCCCTTCCTCTTACTAAACTAATAACTTTGAGACCCTGTCTCGGCTGGTTATTTCATTACAAACACACAAATAAGATAAATTACATTACATCATTTTTCATAATTCTTAGATATGTTACTAATTCCTACAATTATTTTTCTTGATTTAACCCACATAATCCCCTTCCTCTTATTTAACTAATAACTTTGAGACACTGTCTCGGCTGGTTATTTCATTACAAACACACAAATAAGATAAATTACATTACATCATTTTTCATAATTCTTAGATATGTTACTAATTCCTACAATTATTTTTCTTGATTTAACCCACATAATCCCCTTCCTCTTACTAAACTAATAACTTTGAGACACTGTCTCGGCTGGTTATTTCATTACAAACACACAAATAAGATAAATTACATTACATCATTTTTCATAATTCTTAGATATGTTACTAATTCCTACAATTATTTTTCTTGATTTAACCCACATAATCCCCTTCCTCTTACTAAACTAATAACTTTGAGACACTGTCTCGGCTGGTTATTTCATTACAAACACACAAATAAGATAAATTACATTACATCATTTTTCATAATTCTTGGATATGTTACTAATTCCTACAATTATTTTTCTTGATTTAACCCACATAATCCCCTTCCTCTTACTAAACTAATAACTTTGAGACACTGTCTCGGCTGGTTATTTCATTACAAACACACAAATAAGATAAATTACATTACATCATTTTTCATAATTCTTAGATATGTTACTAATTCCTACAATTATTTTTCTTGATTTAACCCACATAATCCCCTTCCTCTTACTAAACTAATAACTTTGAGACACTGTCTCGGCTGGTTATTTCATTACAAACACACAAATAAGATAAATTACATTACATCATTTTTCATAATTCTTAGATATGTTACTAATTCCTACAATTATTTTTCTTGATTTAACCCACATAATCCCCTTCCTCTTACTAAACTTATAACTTTGAGACACTGTCTCGGCTGGTTATTTCATTACAAACACACAAATAAGATAAATTACATTACATCATTTTTCATAATTCTTAGATATGTTACTAATTCCTACAATTATTTTTCTTGATTTAACCCACATAATCCCCTTCCTCTTACTAAACTAATAACTTTGAGACACTGTCTCGGCTGGTTATTTCATTACAAACACACAAATAAGATAAATTACATTACATCATTTTTCATAATTCTTAGATATGTTACTAATTCCTACAATTATTTTTCTTGATTTAACCCACATAATCCCCTTCCTCTTACTAAACTAATAACTTTGAGACACTGTCTCGGCTGGTTATTTCATTACAAACACACAAATAAGATAAATTACATTACATCATTTTTCATAATTCTTAGATATGTTACTAATTCCTACAATTATTTTTCTTGATTTAACCCACATAATCCCCTTCCTCTTACTAAACTAATAACTTTGAGACACTGTCTCGGCTGGTTATTTCATTACAAACACACAAATAAGATAAATTACATTACATCATTTTTCATAATTCTTAGATATGTTACTAATTCCTACAATTATTTTTCTTGATTTAACCCACATAATCCCCTTCCTCTTATTAAACTAATAACTTTGAGACACTGTCTCGGCTGGTTATTTCATTACAAACACACAAATAAGATAAATTACATTACATCATTTTTCATAATTCTTGGATATGTTACTAATTCCTACAATTATTTTTCTTGATTTAACCCACATAATCCCCTTCCTCTTACTAAACTAATAACTTTGAGACACTGTCTCGGCTGGTTATTTCATTACAAACACACAAATAAGATAAATTACATTACATCATTTTTCATAATTCTTGGATATGTTACTAATTCCTACAATTATTTTTCTTGATTTAACCCACATAATCCCCTTCCTCTTACTAAACTAATAACTTTGAGACACTGTCTCGGCTGGTTATTTCATTACAAACACACAAATAAGATAAATTACATTACATCATTTTTCATAATTCTTAGATATGTTACTAATTCCTACAATTATTTTTCTTGATTTAACCCACATAATCCCCTTCCTCTTACTAAACTAATAACTTTGAGACACTGTCTCGGCTGGTTATTTCATTACAAACACACAAATAAGATAAATTACATTACATCATTTTTCATAATTCTTAGATATGTTACTAATTCCTACAATTATTTTTCTTGATTTAACCCACATAATCCCCTTCCTCTTATTAAACTAATAACTTTGAGACACTGTCTCGGCTGGTTATTTCATTACAAACACACAAATAAGATAAATAACATTACATCATTTTTCATAATTCTTAGATATGTTACTAATTCTTACAATTATTTTTCTTGATTTAACCCACATAATCCCCTTCCTCTTACCAAACTAATAACTTTGAGACACTGTCTCGGCTGGTTATTTCATTACAAACACACAAATAAGATAAATTACATTACATCATTTTTAATAATTCTTAGATATGTTACTAATTCCTACAATTATTTTTCTTGATTTAACCCACATAATCCCCTTCCTCTTACTAAACTAATAACTTTGAGACACTGTCTCGGCTGGTTATTTCATTACAAACACACAAATAAGATAAATTACATTACATCATTTTTCATAATTCTTAGATATGTTACTAATTCCTACAATTATTTTTCTTGATTTAACCCACATAATCCCCTTCCTCTTACTAAACTAATAACTTTGAGACACTGTCTCGGCTGGTTATTTCATTACAAACACACAAATAAGATAAATTACATTACATCATTTTTCATAATTCTTGGATATGTTACTAATTCCTACAATTATTTTTCTTGATTTAACCCACATAATCCCCTTCCTCTTACTAAACTAATAACTTTGAGACACTGTCTCGGCTGGTTATTTCATTACAAACACACAAATAAGATAAATTACATTACATCATTTTTCATAATTCTTGGATATGTTACTAATTCCTACAATTATTTTTCTTGATTTAACCCACATAATCCCCTTCCTCTTACTAAACTAATAACTTTGAGACACTGTCTCGGCTGGTTATTTCATTACAAACACACAAATAAGATAAATTACATTACATCATTTTTCATAATTCTTAGATATGTTACTAATTCCTACAATTATTTTTCTTGATTTAACCCACATAATCCCCTTCCTCTTACTAAACTAATAACTTTGAGACACTGTCTCGGCTGGTTATTTCATTACAAACACACAAATAAGATAAATTACATTACATCATTTTTCATAATTCTTAGATATGTTACTAATTCCTACAATTATTTTTCTTGATTTAACCCACATAATCCCCTTCCTCTTATTAAACTAATAACTTTGAGACACTGTCTCGGCTGGTTATTTCATTACAAACACACAAATAAGATAAATAACATTACATCATTTTTCATAATTCTTAGATATGTTACTAATTCTTACAATTATTTTTCTTGATTTAACCCACATAATCCCCTTCCTCTTACCAAACTAATAACTTTGAGACACTGTCTCGGCTGGTTATTTCATTACAAACACACAAATAAGATAAATTACATTACATCATTTTTAATAATTCTTAGATATGTTACTAATTCCTACAATTATTTTTCTTGATTTAACCCACATAATCCCCTTCCTCTTACTAAACTAATAACTTTGAGACACTGTCTCGGCTGGTTATTTCATTACAAACACACAAATAAGATAAATTACATTACATCATTTTTCATAATTCTTGGATATGTTACTAATTCCTACAATTATTTTTCTTGATTTAACCCACATAATCCCCTTCCTCTTACTAAACTAATAACTTTGAGACACTGTCTCGGCTGGTTATTTCATTACAAACACACAAATAAGATAAATTACATTACATCATTTTTCATAATTCTTGGATATGTTACTAATTCCTACAATTATTTTTCTTGATTTAACCCACATAATCCCCTTCCTCTTACTAAACTAATAACTTTGAGACACTGTCTCGGCTGGTTATTTCATTACAAACACACAAATAAGATAAATTACATTACATCATTTTTCATAATTCTTAGATATGTTACTAATTCTTACAATTATTTTTCTTGATTTAACCCACATAATCCCCTTCCTCTTACTAAACTAATAACTTTGAGACACTGTCTCGGCTGGTTATTTCATTACAAACACACAAATAAGATAAATTACATTACATCATTTTTCATAATTCTTAGATATGTTACTAATTCCTACAATTATTTTTCTTGATTTAACCCACATAATCCCCTTCCTCTTATTTAACTAATAACTTTGAGACACTGTCTCGGCTGGTTATTTCATTACAAACACACAAATAAGATAAATTACATTACATCATTTTTCATAATTCTTAGATATGTTACTAATTCCTACAATTATTTTTCTTGATTTAACCCACATAATCCCCTTCCTCTTACCAAACTAATAACTTTGAGACACTGTCTCGGCTGGTTATTTCATTACAAACACACAAATAAGATAAATTACATTACATCATTTTTCATAATTCTTAGATATGTTACTAATTCCTACAATTATTTTTCTTGATTTAACCCACATAATCCCCTTCCTCTTACTAAACTAATAACTTTGAGACACTGTCTCGGCTGGTTATTTCATTACAAACACACAAATAAGATAAATTACATTACATCATTTTTCATAATTCTTGGATATGTTACTAATTCCTACAATTATTTTTCTTGATTTAACCCACATAATCCCCTTCCTCTTACTAAACTAATAACTTTGAGACACTGTCTCGGCTGGTTATTTCATTACAAACACACAAATAAGATAAATTACATTACATCATTTTTCATAATTCTTAGATATGTTACTAATTCCTACAATTATTTTTCTTGATTTAACCCACATAATCCCCTTCCTCTTACTAAACTAATAACTTTGAGACACTGTCTCGGCTGGTTATTTCATTACAAACACACAAATAAGATAAATTACATTACATCATTTTTCATAATTCTTAGATATGTTACTAATTCCTACAATTATTTTTCTTGATTTAACCCACATAATCCCCTTCCTCTTACTAAACTTATAACTTTGAGACACTGTCTCGGCTGGTTATTTCATTACAAACACACAAATAAGATAAATTACATTACATCATTTTTCATAATTCTTAGATATGTTACTAATTCCTACAATTATTTTTCTTGATTTAACCCACATGATCCCCTTCCTCTTACTAAACTAATAACTTTGAGACACTGTCTCGGCTGGTTATTTCATTACAAACACACAAATAAGATAAATTACATTACATCATTTTTCATAATTCTTAGATATGTTACTAATTCCTACAATTATTTTTCTTGATTTAACCCACATAATCCCCTTCCTCTTACTAAACTAATAACTTTGAGACACTGTCTCGGCTGGTTATTTCATTACAAACACACAAATAAGATAAATTACATTACATCATTTTTCATAATTCTTAGATATGTTACTAATTCCTACAATTATTTTTCTTGATTTAACCCACATAATCCCCTTCCTCTTACTAAACTAATAACTTTGAGACACTGTCTCGGCTGGTTATTTCATTACAAACACACAAATAAGATAAATTACATTACATCATTTTTCATAATTCTTAGATATGTTACTAATTCCTACAATTATTTTTCTTGATTTAACCCACATAATCCCCTTCCTCTTATTAAACTAATAACTTTGAGACACTGTCTCGGCTGGTTATTTCATTACAAACACACAAATAAGATAAATTACATTACATCATTTTTCATAATTCTTGGATATGTTACTAATTCCTACAATTATTTTTCTTGATTTAACCCACATAATCCCCTTCCTCTTACTAAACTAATAACTTTGAGACACTGTCTCGGCTGGTTATTTCATTACAAACACACAAATAAGATAAATTACATTACATCATTTTTCATAATTCTTGGATATGTTACTAATTCCTACAATTATTTTTCTTGATTTAACCCACATAATCCCCTTCCTCTTACTAAACTAATAACTTTGAGACACTGTCTCGGCTGGTTATTTCATTACAAACACACAAATAAGATAAATTACATTACATCATTTTTCATAATTCTTAGATATGTTACTAATTCCTACAATTATTTTTCTTGATTTAACCCACATAATCCCCTTCCTCTTACTAAACTAATAACTTTGAGACACTGTCTCGGCTGGTTATTTCATTACAAACACACAAATAAGATAAATTACATTACATCATTTTTCATAATTCTTAGATATGTTACTAATTCCTACAATTATTTTTCTTGATTTAACCCACATAATCCCCTTCCTCTTATTAAACTAATAACTTTGAGACACTGTCTCGGCTGGTTATTTCATTACAAACACACAAATAATATAAATAACATTACATCATTTTTCATAATTCTTAGATATGTTACTAATTCTTACAATTATTTTTCTTGATTTAACCCACATAATCCCCTTCCTCTTACCAAACTAATAACTTTGAGACACTGTCTCGGCTGGTTATTTCATTACAAACACACAAATAAGATAAATTACATTACATCATTTTTAATAATTCTTAGATATGTTACTAATTCCTACAATTATTTTTCTTGATTTAACCCACATAATCCCCTTCCTCTTACTAAACTAATAACTTTGAGACACTGTCTCGGCTGGTTATTTCATTACAAACACACAAATAAGATAAATTACATTACATCATTTTTCATAATTCTTGGATATGTTACTAATTCCTACAATTATTTTTCTTGATTTAAC
The DNA here is from genome assembly GCF_053919585.1 of Euprymna scolopes. Taxonomy (NCBI): domain Eukaryota; kingdom Metazoa; phylum Mollusca; class Cephalopoda; order Sepiida; family Sepiolidae; genus Euprymna; species Euprymna scolopes. The sequence goes on from NC_136502.1 coordinate 63,184,888, forward strand.
CCACATAATCCCCTTCCTCTTACTAAACTAATAACTTTGAGACACTGTCTCGGCTGGTTATTTCATTACAAACACACAAATAAGATAAATTACATTACATCATTTTTCATAATTCTTAGATATGTTACTAATTCTTACAATTATTTTTCTTGATTTAACCCACATAATCCCCTTCCTCTTACTAAACTAATAACTTTGAGACACTGTCTCGGCTGGTTATTTCATTACAAACACACAAATAAGATAAATTACATTACATCATTTTTCATAATTCTTAGATATGTTACTAATTCCTACAATTATTTTTCTTGATTTAACCCACATAATCCCCTTCCTCTTATTTAACTAATAACTTTGAGACACTGTCTCGGCTGGTTATTTCATTACAAACACACAAATAAGATAAATTACATTACATCATTTTTCATAATTCTTAGATATGTTACTAATTCCTACAATTATTTTTCTTGATTTAACCCACATAATCCCCTTCCTCTTACCAAACTAATAACTTTGAGACACTGTCTCGGCTGGTTATTTCATTACAAACACACAAATAAGATAAATTACATTACATCATTTTTCATAATTCTTAGATATGTTACTAATTCCTACAATTATTTTTCTTGATTTAACCCACATAATCCCCTTCCTCTTACTAAACTAATAACTTTGAGACACTGTCTCGGCTGGTTATTTCATTACAAACACACAAATAAGATAAATTACATTACATCATTTTTCATAATTCTTGGATATGTTACTAATTCCTACAATTATTTTTCTTGATTTAACCCACATAATCCCCTTCCTCTTACTAAACTAATAACTTTGAGACACTGTCTCGGCTGGTTATTTCATTACAAACACACAAATAAGATAAATTACATTACATCATTTTTCATAATTCTTAGATATGTTACTAATTCCTACAATTATTTTTCTTGATTTAACCCACATAATCCCCTTCCTCTTACTAAACTAATAACTTTGAGACACTGTCTCGGCTGGTTATTTCATTACAAACACACAAATAAGATAAATTACATTACATCATTTTTCATAATTCTTAGATATGTTACTAATTCCTACAATTATTTTTCTTGATTTAACCCACATAATCCCCTTCCTCTTACTAAACTTATAACTTTGAGACACTGTCTCGGCTGGTTATTTCATTACAAACACACAAATAAGATAAATTACATTACATCATTTTTCATAATTCTTAGATATGTTACTAATTCCTACAATTATTTTTCTTGATTTAACCCACATAATCCCCTTCCTCTTACTAAACTAATAACTTTGAGACACTGTCTCGGCTGGTTATTTCATTACAAACACACAAATAAGATAAATTACATTACATCATTTTTCATAATTCTTAGATATGTTACTAATTCCTACAATTATTTTTCTTGATTTAACCCACATAATCCCCTTCCTCTTACTAAACTAATAACTTTGAGACACTGTCTCGGCTGGTTATTTCATTACAAACACACAAATAAGATAAATTACATTACATCATTTTTCATAATTCTTAGATATGTTACTAATTCCTACAATTATTTTTCTTGATTTAACCCACATAATCCCCTTCCTCTTACTAAACTAATAACTTTGAGACACTGTCTCGGCTGGTTATTTCATTACAAACACACAAATAAGATAAATTACATTACATCATTTTTCATAATTCTTAGATATGTTACTAATTCCTACAATTATTTTTCTTGATTTAACCCACATAATCCCCTTCCTCTTATTAAACTAATAACTTTGAGACACTGTCTCGGCTGGTTATTTCATTACAAACACACAAATAAGATAAATTACATTACATCATTTTTCATAATTCTTGGATATGTTACTAATTCCTACAATTATTTTCTTGATTTAACCCACATAATCCCCTTCCTCTTACTAAACTAATAACTTTGAGACACTGTCTCGGCTGGTTATTTCATTACAAACACACAAATAAGATAAATTACATTACATCATTTTTCATAATTCTTGGATATGTTACTAATTCCTACAATTATTTTTCTTGATTTAACCCACATAATCCCCTTCCTCTTACTAAACTAATAACTTTGAGACACTGTCTCGGCTGGTTATTTCATTACAAACACACAAATAAGATAAATTACATTACATCATTTTTCATAATTCTTAGATATGTTACTAATTCCTACAATTATTTTTCTTGATTTAACCCACATAATCCCCTTCCTCTTACTAAACTAATAACTTTGAGACACTGTCTCGGCTGGTTATTTCATTACAAACACACAAATAAGATAAATTACATTACATCATTTTTCATAATTCTTAGATATGTTACTAATTCCTACAATTATTTTTCTTGATTTAACCCACATAATCCCCTTCCTCTTATTAAACTAATAACTTTGAGACACTGTCTCGGCTGGTTATTTCATTACAAACACACAAATAAGATAAATAACATTACATCATTTTTCATAATTCTTAGATATGTTACTAATTCTTACAATTATTTTTCTTGATTTAACCCACATAATCCCCTTCCTCTTACCAAACTAATAACTTTGAGACACTGTCTCGGCTGGTTATTTCATTACAAACACACAAATAAGATAAATTACATTACAATCATTTTTAATAATTCTTAGATATGTTACTAATTCCTACAATTATTTTTCTTGATTTAACCCACATAATCCCCTTCCTCTTACTAAACTAATAACTTTGAGACACTGTCTCGGCTGGTTATTTCATTACAAACACACAAATAAGATAAATTACATTACATCATTTTTCATAATTCTTAGGATATGTTACTAATTCCTACAATTATTTTTCTTGATTTAACCCACATAATCCCCTTCCTCTTACTAAACTAATAACTTTGAGACACTGTCTCGGCTGGTTATTTCATTACAAACACACAAATAAGATAAATTACATTACATCATTTTTCATAATTCTTAGATATGTTACTAATTCCTACAATTATTTTTCTTGATTTAACCCACATAATCCCCTTCCTCTTACTAAACTAATAACTTTGAGACACTGTCTCGGCTGGTTATTTCATTACAAACACACAAATAAGATAAATTACATTACATCATTTTTCATAATTCTTAGATATGTTACTAATTCCTACAATTATTTTTCTTGATTTAACCCACATAATCCCCTTCCTCTTACTAAACTTATAACTTTGAGACACTGTCTCGGCTGGTTATTTCATTACAAACACACAAATAAGATAAATTACATTACATCATTTTTCATAATTCTTAGATATGTTACTAATTCCTACAATTATTTTTCTTGATTTAACCCACATAATCCCCTTCCTCTTACTAAACTAATAACTTTGAGACACTGTCTCGGCTGGTTATTTCATTACAAACACACAAATAAGATAAATTACATTACATCATTTTTCATAATTCTTAGATATGTTACTAATTCCTACAATTATTTTTCTTGATTTAACCCACATAATCCCCTTCCTCTTACTAAACTAATAACTTTGAGACACTGTCTCGGCTGGTTATTTCATTACAAACACACAAATAAGATAAATTACATTACATCATTTTTCATAATTCTTAGATATGTTACTAATTCCTACAATTATTTTTCTTGATTTAACCCACATAATCCCCTTCCTCTTACTAAACTAATAACTTTGAGACACTGTCTCGGCTGGTTATTTCATTACAAACACACAAATAAGATAAATTACATTAATCATTTTTCATAATTCTTAGATATGTTACTAATTCCTACAATTATTTTTCTTGATTTAACCCACATAATCCCCTTCCTCTTATTAAACTAATAACTTTGAGACACTGTCTCGGCTGGTTATTTCATTACAAACACACAAATAAGATAAATTACATTACATCATTTTTCATAATTCTTAGATATGTTACTAATTCCTACAATTATTTTTCTTGATTTAACCCACATAATCCCCTTCCTCTTACCAAACTAATAACTTTGAGACACTGTCTCGGCTGGTTATTTCATTACAAACACACAAATAAGATAAATTACATTACATCATTTTTCATAATTCTTAGATATGTTACTAATTCCTACAATTATTTTCTTGATTTAACCCACATAATCCCCTTCCTCTTACTAAACTAATAACTTTGAGACACTGTCTCGGCTGGTTATTTCATTACAAACACACAAATAAGATAAATTACATTACATCATTTTTCATAATTCTTGGATATGTTACTAATTCCTACAATTATTTTTCTTGATTTAACCCACATAATCCCCTTCCTCTTACTAAACTAATAACTTTGAGACACTGTCTCGGCTGGTTATTTTCATTACAAACACACAAATAAGATAAATTACATTACATCATTTTTCATAATTCTTAGATATGTTACTAATTCCTACAATTATTTTTTCTTGATTTAACCCACATAATCCCCTTCCTCTTACTAAACTAATAACTTTGAGACACTGTCTCCGGCTGGTTATTTCATTACAAACACACAAATAAGATAAATTACATTACATCATTTTTCATAATTCTTAGATATGTTACTAATTCCTACAATTATTTTTCTTGATTTAACCCACATAATCCCCTTCCTCTTACTAAACTTATAACTTTGAGACACTGTCTCGGCTGGTTATTTCATTACAAACCCACAAATAAGATAAATTTACATTACATCATTTTTCATAATTCTTAGATATGTTACTAATTCCTACAATTATTTTTCTTGATTTAACCCACATAATCCCCTTCCTCTTACTAAACTAATAACTTTGAGACACTGTCTCGGGCTGGTTATTTCATTACAAACACACAAATAAGATAAATTACATTACATCATTTTTCATAATTCTTAGATATGTTACTAATTTCCTACAATTATTTTGTCTTGATTTAACCCACATAATCCCCTTCCTCTTACTAAACTAATAACTTTGAGACACTGTCTCGGCTGGTTATTTCATTACAAACACACAAATAAGATAAATTACATTACATCATTTTTCATAATTCTTAGATATGTTACTAATTCCTACAATTATTTTTCTTGATTTAACCCACATAATCCCCTTCCTCTTACTAAACTAATAACTTTGAGACACTGTCTCGGCTGGTTATTTCATTACAAACACACAAATAAGATAAATTACATTACATCATTTTTCATAATTCTTAGATATGTTACTAATTCCTACAATTATTTTTCTTGATTTAACCCACATAATCCCCTTCCTCTTATTAAACTAATAACTTTGAGACACTGTCTCGGCTGGTTATTTCATTACAAACACACAAATAAGATAAATTACATTACATCATTTTTCATAATTCTTAGATATGTTACTAATTCCTACAATTATTTTTCTTGATTTAACCCACATAATCCCCTTCCTCTTACTAAACTAATAACTTTGAGACACTGTCTCGGCTGGTTATTTCATTACAAACACACAAATAAGATAAATTACATTACATCATTTTTCATAATTCTTGGATATGTTACTAATTCCTACAATTATTTTTCTTGATTTAACCCACATAATCCCCTTCCTCTTACTAAACTAATAACTTTGAGACACTGTCTCGGCTGGTTATTTCATTACAAACACACGAATAAGATAAATTACATTACATCATTTTTCATAATTCTTAGATATGTTACTAATTCCTACAATTATTTTTCTTGATTTAACCCACATAATCCCCTTCCTCTTACTAAACTAATAACTTTGAGACACTGTCTCGGCTGGTTATTTCATTACAAACACACAAATAAGATAAATTACATTACATCATTTTTCATAATTCTTAGATATGTTACTAATTCCTACAATTATTTTTCTTGATTTAACCCACATAATCCCCTTCCTCTTACTAAACTTATAACTTTGAGACACTGTCTCGGCTGGTTATTTCATTACAAACACACAAATAAGATAAATTACATTACATCATTTTTCATAATTCTTAGATATGTTACTAATTCCTACAATTATTTTTCTTGATTTAACCCACATAATCCCCTTCCTCTTACTAAACTAATAACTTTGAGACACTGTCTCGGCTGGTTATTTCATTACAAACACACAAATAAGATAAATTACATTACATCATTTTTCATAATTCTTAGATATGTTACTAATTCCTACAATTATTTTTCTTGATTTAACCCACATAATCCCCTTCCTCTTACTAAACTAATAACTTTGAGACACTGTCTCGGCTGGTTATTTCATTACAAACACACAAATAAGATAAATTACATTACATCATTTTTCATAATTCTTAGATATGTTACTAATTCCTACAATTATTTTTCTTGATTTAACCCACATAATCCCCTTCCTCTTACTAAACTAATAACTTTGAGACACTGTCTCGGCTGGTTATTTCATTACAAAACACACAAATAAGATAAATTACATTACATCATTTTTCATAATTCTTAGATATGTTACTAATTCCTACAATTATTTTTCTTGATTTAACCCACATAATCCCCTTCCTCTTATTAAACTAATAACTTTGAGACACTGTCTCGGCTGGTTATTTCATTACAAACACACAAATAAGATAAATTACATTACATCATTTTTCATAATTCTTAGATATGTTACTAATTCCTACAATTATTTTTCTTGATTTAACCCACATAATCCCCTTCCTCTTACTAAACTAATAACTTTGAGACACTGTCTCGGCTGGTTATTTCATTACAAACACACAAATAAGATAAATTACATTACATCATTTTTCATAATTCTTAGATATGTTACTAATTCCTACAATTATTTTTCTTGATTTAACCCACATAATCCCCTTCCTCTTACTAAACTAATAACTTTGAGACACTGTCTCGGCTGGTTATTTCATTACAAACACACAAATAAGATAAATTACATTACATCATTTTTCATAATTCTTAGATATGTTACTAATTCCTACAATTATTTTTTCTTGATTTAACCCACATAATCCCCTTCCTCTTACTAAACTAATAACTTTGAGACACTGTCTCGGCTGGTTATTTCATTACAAACACACAAATAAGATAAATTACATTACATCATTTTTCATAATTCTTAGATATGTTACTAATTCCTACAATTATTTTTCTTGATTTAACCCACATAATCCCCTTCCTCTTACTAAACTAATAACTTTGAGACACTGTCTCGGCTGGTTATTTCATTACAAACACACAAATAAGATAAATTACATTACATCATTTTTCATAATTCTTAGATATGTTACTAATTCCTACAATTATTTTTCTTGATTTAACCCACATAATCCCCTTCCTCTTATTAAACTAATAACTTTGAGACACTGTCTCGGCTGGTTATTTCATTACAAACACACAAATAAGATAAATTACATTACATCATTTTTCATAATTCTTAGATATGTTACTAATTCCTACAATTATTTTTCTTGATTTAACCCACATAATCCCCTTCCTCTTACCAAACTAATAACTTTGAGACACTGTCTCGGCTGGTTATTTCATTACAAACACACAAATAAGATAAATTACATTACATCATTTTTCATAATTCTTAGATATGTTACTAATTCCTACAATTATTTTTCTTGATTTAACCCACATAATCCCCTTCCTCTTACTAAACTAATAACTTTGAGACACTGTCTCGGCTGGTTATTTCATTACAAACACACAAATAAGATAAATTACATTACAATCATTTTTCATAATTCTTGGATATGTTACTAATTCCTACAATTATTTTTCTTGATTTAACCCACATAATCCCCTTCCTCTTATTAAACTAATAACTTTGAGACACTGTCTCGGCTGGTTATTTCATTACAAACACACAAATAAGATAAATTACATTACATCATTTTTCATAATTCTTAGATATGTTACTAATTCCTACAATTATTTTTCTTGATTTAACCCACATAATCCCTTCCTCTTACTAAACTAATAACTTTTGAGACACTGTCTCGGCTGGTTATTTCATTACAAACACAAATAAGATAAATTACATTACATCATTTTTCATAATTCTTAGATATGTTACTAATTCCTACAATTATTTTTCTTGATTTAACCCACATAATCCCCTTCCTCTTACTAAACTAATAACTTTGAGACACTGTCTCGGCTGGTTATTTCATTACAAACACACAAATAAGATAAATTACATTACATCATTTTTCATAATTCTTGGATATGTTACTAATTCCTACAATTATTTTTCTTGATTTAACCCACATAATCCCCTTCCTCTTACTAAACTAATAACTTTGAGACACTGTCTCGGCTGGTTATTTCATTACAAACACACAATAAGATAAATTACATTACATCATTTTTCATAATTCTTAGATATGTTACTAATTCCTACAATTATTTTTCTTGATTTAACCCACATAATCCCCTTCCTCTTACTAAACTAATAACTTTGAGACACTGTTTCGGCTGGTTATTTCATTACAAAACACACAAATAAGATAAATTACATTACATCATTTTTTCATAATTCTTAGATATGTTACTAATTCCTACAATTATTTTTCTTGATTTAACCCACATAATCCCCTTCCTCTTACTAAACTAATAACTTTGAGACACTGTCTCGGCTGGTTATTTCATTACAAACACACAAAATAAGATAAATTACATTACATCATTTTTCATAATTCTTAGATATGTTACTAATTCCTACAATTATTTTTCTTGATTTAACCCACATAATCCCCTTCCTCTTACTAAACTAATAACTTTGGAGACACTGTCTCGGCTGGTTATTTCATTACAAACACACAAATAAGATAAATTACATTACATCATTTTTCATAATTCTTAGATATGTTACTAATTCCTACAATTATTTTTCTTGATTTAACCCACATAATCCCCTTCCTCTTACTAAACTAATAACTTTGAGACACTGTCTCGGCTGGTTATTTCATTACAAACACACAAATAAGATAAATTACATTACATCATTTTTCATAATTCTTAGATATGTTACTAATTCCTACAATTATTTTTTTCTTGATTTAACCCACATAATCCCCTTCCTCTTACTAAACTAATAACTTTGAGACACTGTCTCGGCTGGTTATTTTATTACAAACACAAATAAGATAAATTACATTACATCATTTTTCATAATTCTTAGATATGTTACTAATTCCTACAATTATTTTTCTTGATTTAACCCACATAATCCCCTTCCTCTTATTAAACTAATAACTTTGAGACACTGTCTCGGCTGGTTATTTCATTACAAACACACAAATAAGTAAATTATTTACATCATTTTTCATAATTCTTAGATATGTTACTAATTCCTACAATTATTTTTCTTGATTTAACCCACATAATCCCCTTCCTCTTACCAAACTAATAACTTTGAGACACTGTCTCGGCTGGTTATTTCATTACAAACACACAAATAAGATAAATTACATTACATCATTTTTCATAATTCTTAGATATGTTACTAATTCCTACAATTATTTTTCTTGATTTAACCCACATAATCCCCTTCCTCTTACTAAAACTAATAACTTTGAGACACTGTCTCGGCTGGTTATTTCATTACAAACACACAAATAAGATAAATTACATTACATCATTTTTCATAATTCTTAGATATGTTACTAATTCCTACAATTATTTTTCTTGATTTAACCCACATAATCCCCTTCCTCTTACTAAACTAATAACTTTGAGACACTGTCTCGGCTGGTTATTTCATTACAAACACACAAATAAGATAAATTACATTACATCATTTTTCATAATTCTTGGATATGTTACTAATTCCTACAATTATTTTTCTTGATTTAACCCACATAATCCCCTTCCTCTTACTAAACTAATAACTTTGAGACACTGTCTCGGCTGGTTATTTCATTACAAACACACAAATAAGATAAATTACATTACATCATTTTTCATAATTCTTAGATATGTTACTAATTCCTACAATTATTTTTCTTGATTTAACCCACATAATCCCCTTCTCTTACTAAACTAATAACTTTGAGACACTGTCTCGGCTGGTTATTTCATTACAAACACACAAATAAGATAAATTACATTACATCATTTTTCATAATTCTTAGATATGTTACTAATTCCTACAATTATTTTTCTTGATTTAACCCACATAATCCCCTTCCTCTTATTAAACTAATAACTTTGAGACACTGTCTCGGCTGGTTATTTCATTACAAACACACAAATAAGATAAATTACATTACATCATTTTTCATAATTCTTAGATATGTTACTAATTCCTACAATTATTTTTCTTGATTTAACCCACATAATCCCCTTCCTCTTACCAAACTAATAACTTTGAGACACTGTCTCGGCTGGTTATTTCATTACAAACACACAAATAAGATAAATTACATTACATCATTTTTCATAATTCTTAGATATGTTACTAATTCCTACAATTATTTTTCTTGATTTAACCCACATAATCCCCTTCCTCTTACTAAACTAATAACTTTGAGACACTGTCTCGGCTGGTTATTTCATTACAAACACACAAATAAGATAAATTACATTACATCATTTTTCATAATTCTTGGATATGTTACTAATTCCTACAATTATTTTTCTTGATTTAACCCCACATAATCCCCTTCCTCTTATTAAACTAATAACTTTGAGACACTGTCTCGGCTGGTTATTTCATTACAAACACACAAATAAGATAAATTACATTACATCATTTTTCATAATTCTTAGATATGTTACTAATTCCTACAATTATTTTTTCTTGATTTAACCCACATAATCCCCTTCCTCTTACTAAACTAATAACTTTGAGACACTGTCTCGGCTGGTTATTTCATTACAAACACACAAATAAGATAAATTACATTACATCATTTTTCATAATTCTTAGATATGTTACTAATTCCTACAATTATTTTTCTTGATTTAACCCACATAATCCCCTTCCTCTTACTAAACTAATAACTTTGAGACACTGTCTCGGCTGGTTATTTCATTACAAACACACAAATAAGATAAATTACATTACATCATTTTTCATAATTCTTGGATATGTTACTAATTCCTACAATTATTTTTCTTGATTTAACCCACATAATCCCCTTCCTCTTACTAAACTAATAACTTTGAGACACTGTCTCGGCTGGTTATTTCATTACAAACACACAAATAAGATAAATTACATTACATCATTTTTCATAATTCTTAGATATGTTACTAATTCCTACAATTATTTTTCTTGATTTAACCCACATAATCCCCTTCCTCTTACTAAACTAATAACTTTGAGACACTGTTTCGGCTGGTTATTTCATTACAAACACACAAATAAGATAAATTACATTACATCATTTTTCATAATTCTTAGATATGTTACTAATTCCTACAATTATTTTTCTTGATTTAACCCACATAATCCCCTTCCTCTTACTAAACTAATAACTTTGAGACACTGTCTCGGCTGGTTATTTCATTACAAACACACAAATAAGATAAATTACATTACATCATTTTTCATAATTCTTAGATATGTTACTAATTCCTACAATTATTTTTCTTGATTTAACCCACATAATCCCCTTCCTCTTACTAAACTAATAACTTTGAGACACTGTCTCGGCTGGTTATTTCATTACAAACACACAAATAAGATAAATTACATTACATCATTTTTCATAATTCTTAGATATGTTACTAATTCCTACAATTATTTTTCTTGATTTAACCCACATAATCCCCTTCCTCTTACTAAACTAATAACTTTGAGACACTGTCTCGGCTGGTTATTTCATTACAAACACACAAATAAGATAAATTACATTACATCATTTTTCATAATTCTTAGATATGTTACTAATTCCTACAATTATTTTTCTTGATTTAACCCACATAATCCCCTTCCTCTTACTAAACTAATAACTTTGAGACACTGTCTCGGCTGGTTATTTTATTACAAACACACAAATAAGATAAATTACATTACATCATTTTTCATAATTCTTAGATATGTTACTAATTCCTACAATTATTTTTCTTGATTTAACCCACATAATCCCCTTCCTCTTATTAAACTAATAACTTTGAGACACTGTCTCGGCTGGTTATTTCATTACAAACACACAAATAAGATAAATTACATTACATCATTTTTCATAATTCTTAGATATGTTACTAATTCCTACAATTATTTTTCTTGATTTAACCCACATAATCCCCTTCCTCTTACCAAACTAATAACTTTGAGACACTGTCTCGGCTGGTTATTTCATTACAAACACACAAATAAGATAAATTACATTACATCATTTTTCATAATTCTTAGATATGTTACTAATTCCTACAATTATTTTTCTTGATTTAACCCACATAATCCCCTTCCTCTTACTAAACTAATAACTTTGAGACACTGTCTCGGCTGGTTATTTCATTACAAACACACAAATAAGATAAATTACATTACATCATTTTTCATAATTCTTAGATATGTTACTAATTCCTACAATTATTTTTCTTGATTTAACCCACATAATCCCCTTCCTCTTACTAAACTAATAACTTTGAGACACTGTCTCGGCTGGTTATTTCATTACAAACACACAAATAAGATAAATTACATTACATCATTTTTCATAATTCTTGGATATGTTACTAATTCCTACAATTATTTTTCTTGATTTAACCCACATAATCCCCTTCCTCTTACTAAACTAATAACTTTGAGACACTGTCTCGGCTGGTTATTTCATTACAAACACACAAATAAGATAAATTACATTACATCATTTTTCATAATTCTTAGATATGTTACTAATTCCTACAATTATTTTTCTTGATTTAACCCACATAATCCCCTTCCTCTTACTAAACTAATAACTTTGAGACACTGTCTCGGCTGGTTATTTCATTACAAACACACAAATAAGATAAATTACATTACATCATTTTTCATAATTCTTAGATATGTTACTAATTCCTACAATTATTTTTCTTGATTTAACCCACATAATCCCCTTCCTCTTACTAAACTAATAACTTTGAGACACTGTCTCGGCTGGTTATTTCATTACAAACACACAAATAAGATAAATTACATTACATCATTTTTCATAATTCTTAGATATGTTACTAATTCCTACAATTATTTTTCTTGATTTAACCCACATAATCCCCTTCCTCTTACTAAACTAATAACTTTGAGACACTGTCTCGGCTGGTTATTTCATTACAAACACACAAATAAGATAAATTACATTACATCATTTTTCATAATTCTTAGATATGTTACTAATTCCTACAATTATTTTTCTTGATTTAACCCACATAATCCCCTTCCTCTTATTAAACTAATAACTTTGAGACACTGTCTCGGCTGGTTATTTCATTACAAACACACAAATAAGATAAATTACATTACATCATTTTTCATAATTCTTAGATATGTTACTAATTCCTACAATTATTTTTCTTGATTTAACCCACATAATCCCCTTCCTCTTACTAAACTAATAACTTTGAGACACTGTCTCGGCTGGTTATTTCATTACAAACACACAAATAAGATAAATTACATTACATCATTTTTCATAATTCTTGGACATGTTACTAATTCCTACAATTATTTTTCTTGATTTAACCCACATAATCCCCTTCCTCTTACTAAACTAATAACTTTGAGACACTGTCTCGGCTGGTTATTTCATTACAAACACACAAATAAGATAAATTACATTACATCATTTTTCATAATTCTTAGATATGTTACTAATTCCTACAATTATTTTTCTTGATTTAACCCACATAATCCCCTTCCTCTTACTAAACTAATAACTTTGAGACACTGTCTCGGCTGGTTATTTCATTACAAACACACAAATAAGATAAATTACATTACATCATTTTTCATAATTCTTAGATATGTTACTAATTCCTACAATTATTTTTCTTGATTTAACCCACATAATCCCCTTCCTCTTACTAAACTTATAACTTTGAGACACTGTCTCGGCTGGTTATTTCATTACAAACACACAAATAAGATAAATTACATTACATCATTTTTCATAATTCTTAGATATGTTACTAATTCCTACAATTATTTTTCTTGATTTAACCCACATAATCCCCTTCCTCTTACTAAACTAATAACTTTGAGACACTGTCTCGGCTGGTTATTTCATTACAAACACACAAATAAGATAAATTACATTACATCATTTTTCATAATTCTTAGATATGTTACTAATTCCTACAATTATTTTTCTTGATTTAACCCACATAATCCCCTTCCTCTTACTAAACTAATAACTTTGAGACACTGTCTCGGCTGGTTATTTCATTACAAACACACAAATAAGATAAATTACATTACATCATTTTTCATAATTCTTAGATATGTTACTAATTCCTACAATTATTTTTCTTGATTTAACCCACATAATCCCCTTCCTCTTATTAAACTAATAACTTTGAGACACTGTCTCGGCTGGTTATTTCATTACAAACACACAAATAAGATAAATTACATTACATCATTTTTCATAATTCTTAGATATGTTACTAATTCCTACAATTATTTTTCTTGATTTAACCCACATAATCCCCTTCCTCTTACTAAACTAATAACTTTGAGACACTGTCTCGGCTGGTTATTTCATTACAAACACACAAATAAGATAAATTACATTACATCATTTTTCATAATTCTTAGATATGTTACTAATTCCTACAATTATTTTTCTTGATTTAACCCACATAATCCCCTTCCTCTTACTAAACTAATAACTTTGAGACACTGTCTCGGCTGGTTATTTCATTACAAACACACAAATAAGATAAATTACATTACATCATTTTTCATAATTCTTAGATATGTTACTAATTCCTACAATTATTTTTCTTGATTTAACCCACATAATCCCCTTCCTCTTACTAAACTAATAACTTTGAGACACTGTCTCGGCTGGTTATTTCATTACAAACACACAAATAAGATAAATTACATTACATCATTTTTCATAATTCTTAGATATGTTACTAATTCCTACAATTATTTTTCTTGATTTAACCCACATAATCCCCTTCCTCTTACTAAACTAATAACTTTGAGACACTGTCTCGGCTGGTTATTTCATTACAAACACACAAATAAGATAAATTACATTACATCATTTTTCATAATTCTTAGATATGTTACTAATTCCTACAATTATTTTTCTTGATTTAACCCACATAATCCCCTTCCTCTTATTAAACTAATAACTTTGAGACACTGTCTCGGCTGGTTATTTCATTACAAACACACAAATAAGATAAATTACATTACATCATTTTTCATAATTCTTAGATATGTTACTAATTCCTACAATTATTTTTCTTGATTTAACCCACATAATCCCCTTCCTCTTACCAAACTAATAACTTTGAGACACTGTCTCGGCTGGTTATTTCATTACAAACACACAAATAAGATAAATTACATTACATCATTTTTCATAATTCTTAGATATGTTACTAATTCCTACAATTATTTTTCTTGATTTAACCCACATAATCCCCTTCCTCTTACTAAACTAATAACTTTGAGACACTGTCTCGGCTGGTTATTTCATTACAAACACACAAATAAGATAAATTACATTACATCATTTTTCATAATTCTTGGATATGTTACTAATTCCTACAATTATTTTTCTTGATTTAACCCACATAATCCCCTTCCTCTTATTAAACTAATAACTTTGAGACACTGTCTCGGCTGGTTATTTCATTACAAACACACAAATAAGATAAATTACATTACATCATTTTTCATAATTCTTAGATATGTTACTAATTCCTACAATTATTTTTCTTGATTTAACCCACATAATCCCCTTCCTCTTACTAAACTAATAACTTTGAGACACTGTCTCGGCTGGTTATTTCATTACAAACACACAAATAAGATAAATTACATTACATCATTTTTCATAATTCTTAGATATGTTACTAATTCCTACAATTATTTTTCTTGATTTAACCCACATAATCCCCTTCCTCTTACTAAACTAATAACTTTGAGACACTGTCTCGGCTGGTTATTTCATTACAAACACACAAATAAGATAAATTACATTACATCATTTTTCATAATTCTTGGATATGTTACTAATTCCTACAATTATTTTTCTTGATTTAACCCACATAATCCCCTTCCTCTTACTAAACTAATAACTTTGAGACACTGTCTCGGCTGGTTATTTCATTACAAACACACAAATAAGATAAATTACATTACATCATTTTTCATAATTCTTAGATATGTTACTAATTCCTACAATTATTTTTCTTGATTTAACCCACATAATCCCCTTCCTCTTACTAAACTAATAACTTTGAGACACTGTTTCGGCTGGTTATTTCATTACAAACACACAAATAAGATAAATTACATTACATCATTTTTCATAATTCTTAGATATGTTACTAATTCCTACAATTATTTTTCTTGATTTAACCCACATAATCCCCTTCCTCTTACTAAACTAATAACTTTGAGACACTGTCTCGGCTGGTTATTTCATTACAAACACACAAATAAGATAAATTACATTACATCATTTTTCATAATTCTTAGATATGTTACTAATTCCTACAATTATTTTTCTTGATTTAACCCACATAATCCCCTTCCTCTTACTAAACTAATAACTTTGAGACACTGTCTCGGCTGGTTATTTCATTACAAACACACAAATAAGATAAATTACATTACATCATTTTTCATAATTCTTAGATATGTTACTAATTCCTACAATTATTTTTCTTGATTTAACCCACATAATCCCCTTCCTCTTACTAAACTAATAACTTTGAGACACTGTCTCGGCTGGTTATTTCATTACAAACACACAAATAAGATAAATTACATTACATCATTTTTCATAATTCTTAGATATGTTACTAATTCCTACAATTATTTTTCTTGATTTAACCCACATAATCCCCTTCCTCTTACTAAACTAATAACTTTGAGACACTGTCTCGGCTGGTTATTTTATTACAAACACACAAATAAGATAAATTACATTACATCATTTTTCATAATTCTTAGATATGTTACTAATTCCTACAATTATTTTTCTTGATTTAACCCACATAATCCCCTTCCTCTTATTAAACTAATAACTTTGAGACACTGTCTCGGCTGGTTATTTCATTACAAACACACAAATAAGATAAATTACATTACATCATTTTTCATAATTCTTAGATATGTTACTAATTCCTACAATTATTTTTCTTGATTTAACCCACATAATCCCCTTCCTCTTACCAAACTAATAACTTTGAGACACTGTCTCGGCTGGTTATTTCATTACAAACACACAAATAAGATAAATTACATTACATCATTTTTCATAATTCTTAGATATGTTACTAATTCCTACAATTATTTTTCTTGATTTAACCCACATAATCCCCTTCCTCTTACTAAACTAATAACTTTGAGACACTGTCTCGGCTGGTTATTTCATTACAAACACACAAATAAGATAAATTACATTACATCATTTTTCATAATTCTTAGATATGTTACTAATTCCTACAATTATTTTTCTTGATTTAACCCACATAATCCCCTTCCTCTTACTAAACTAATAACTTTGAGACACTGTCTCGGCTGGTTATTTCATTACAAACACACAAATAAGATAAATTACATTACATCATTTTTCATAATTCTTGGATATGTTACTAATTCCTACAATTATTTTTCTTGATTTAACCCACATAATCCCCTTCCTCTTACTAAACTAATAACTTTGAGACACTGTCTCGGCTGGTTATTTCATTACAAACACACAAATAAGATAAATTACATTACATCATTTTTCATAATTCTTAGATATGTTACTAATTCCTACAATTATTTTTCTTGATTTAACCCACATAATCCCCTTCCTCTTACTAAACTAATAACTTTGAGACACTGTCTCGGCTGGTTATTTCATTACAAACACACAAATAAGATAAATTACATTACATCATTTTTCATAATTCTTAGATATGTTACTAATTCCTACAATTATTTTTCTTGATTTAACCCACATAATCCCCTTCCTCTTACTAAACTAATAACTTTGAGACACTGTCTCGGCTGGTTATTTCATTACAAACACACAAATAAGATAAATTACATTACATCATTTTTCATAATTCTTAGATATGTTACTAATTCCTACAATTATTTTTCTTGATTTAACCCACATAATCCCCTTCCTCTTACTAAACTAATAACTTTGAGACACTGTCTCGGCTGGTTATTTCATTACAAACACACAAATAAGATAAATTACATTACATCATTTTTCATAATTCTTAGATATGTTACTAATTCCTACAATTATTTTTCTTGATTTAACCCACATAATCCCCTTCCTCTTACTAAACTAATAACTTTGAGACACTGTCTCGGCTGGTTATTTCATTACAAACACACAAATAAGATAAATTACATTACATCATTTTTCATAATTCTTAGATATGTTACTAATTCCTACAATTATTTTTCTTGATTTAACCCACATAATCCCCTTCCTCTTACTAAACTAATAACTTTGAGACACTGTCTCGGCTGGTTATTTCATTACAAACACACAAATAAGATAAATTACATTACATCATTTTTCATAATTCTTGGATATGTTACTAATTCCTACAATTATTTTTCTTGATTTAACCCACATAATCCCCTTCCTCTTACTAAACTAATAACTTTGAGACACTGTCTCGGCTGGTTATTTCATTACAAACACACAAATAAGATAAATTACATTACATCATTTTTCATAATTCTTAGATATGTTACTAATTCCTACAATTATTTTTCTTGATTTAACCCACATAATCCCCTTCCTCTTACTAAACTAATAACTTTGAGACACTGTCTCGGCTGGTTATTTCATTACAAACACACAAATAAGATAAATTACATTACATCATTTTTCATAATTCTTAGATATGTTACTAATTCCTACAATTATTTTTCTTGATTTAACCCACATAATCCCCTTCCTCTTACTAAACTAATAACTTTGAGACACTGTCTCGGCTGGTTATTTCATTACAAACACACAAATAAGATAAATTACATTACATCATTTTTCATAATTCTTAGATATGTTACTAATTCCTACAATTATTTTTCTTGATTTAACCCACATAATCCCCTTCCTCTTACTAAACTAATAACTTTGAGACACTGTCTCGGCTGGTTATTTCATTACAAACACACAAATAAGATAAATTACATTACATCATTTTTCATAATTCTTGGATATGTTACTAATTCCTACAATTATTTTTCTTGATTTAACCCACATAATCCCCTTCCTCTTACTAAACTAATAACTTGAGACACTGTCTCGGCTGGTTATTTCATTACAAACACACAAATAAGATAAATTACATTACATCATTTTTCATAATTCTTAGATATGTTACTAATTCCTACAATTATTTTTCTTGATTTAACCCACATAATCCCCTTCCTCTTACTAAACTAATAACTTTGAGACACTGTTTCGGCTGGTTATTTCATTACAAACACACAAATAAGATAAATTACATTACATCATTTTTCATAATTCTTAGATATGTTACTAATTCCTACAATTATTTTTCTTGATTTAACCCACATAATCCCCTTCCTCTTACTAAACTAATAACTTTGAGACACTGTCTCGGCTGGTTATTTCATTACAAACACACAAATAAGATAAATTACATTACATCATTTTTCATAATTCTTAGATATGTTACTAATTCCTACAATTATTTTTCTTGATTTAACCCACATAATCCCCTTCCTCTTACTAAACTAATAACTTTGAGACACTGTTTCGGCTGGTTATTTCATTACAAACACACAAATAAGATAAATTACATTACATCATTTTTCATAATTCTTAGATATGTTACTAATTCCTACAATTATTTTTCTTGATTTAACCCACATAATCCCCTTCCTCTTACTAAACTAATAACTTTGAGACACTGTCTCGGCTGGTTATTTCATTACAAACACACAAATAAGATAAATTACATTACATCATTTTTCATAATTCTTAGATATGTTACTAATTCCTACAATTATTTTTCTTGATTTAACCCACATAATCCCCTTCCTCTTACTAAACTTATAACTTTGAGACACTGTCTCGGCTGGTTATTTCATTACAAACACACAAATAAGATAAATTACATTACATCATTTTTCATAATTCTTAGATATGTTACTAATTCCTACAATTATTTTTCTTGATTTAACCCACATAATCCCCTTCCTCTTACTAAACTAATAACTTTGAGACACTGTCTCGGCTGGTTATTTCATTACAAACACACAAATAAGATAAATTACATTACATCATTTTTCATAATTCTTAGATATGTTACTAATTCCTACAATTATTTTTCTTGATTTAACCCACATAATCCCCTTCCTCTTACTAAACTAATAACTTTGAGACACTGTCTCGGCTGGTTATTTCATTACAAACACACAAATAAGATAAATTACATTACATCATTTTTCATAATTCTTAGATATGTTACTAATTCCTACAATTATTTTTCTTGATTTAACCCACATAATCCCCTTCCTCTTACTAAACTAATAACTTTGAGACACTGTCTCGGCTGGTTATTTCATTACAAACACACAAATAAGATAAATTACATTACATCATTTTTCATAATTCTTAGATATGTTACTAATTCCTACAATTATTTTTCTTGATTTAACCGACATAATCCCCTTCCTCTTACTAAACTAATAACTTTGAGACACTGTCTCGGCTGGTTATTTCATTACAAACACACAAATAAGATAAATTACATTACATCATTTTTCATAATTCTTAGATATGTTACTAATTCCTACAATTATTTTTCTTGATTTAACCCACATAATGACCCTTCCTCTTACTAAACTAATAACTTTGAGACACTGTCTCGGCTGGTTATTTCATTACAAACACACAAATAAGATAAATTACATTACATCATTTTTCATAATTCTTAGATATGTTACTAATTCCTACAATTATTTTTCTTGATTTAACCCACATAATCCCCTTCCTCTTACTAAACTAATAACTTTGAGACACTGTCTCGGCTGGTTATTTCATTACAAACACACAAATAAGATAAATTACATTACATCATTTTTCATAATTCTTAGATATGTTACTAATTCCTACAATTATTTTTCTTGATTTAACCCACATAATCCCCTTCCTCTTATTAAACTAATAACTTTGAGACACTGTCTCGGCTGGTTATTTCATTACAAACACACAAATAAGATAAATTACATTACATCATTTTTCATAATTCTTAGATATGTTACTAATTCCTACAATTATTTTTCTTGATTTAACCCACATAATCCCCTTCCTCTTACTAAACTAATAACTTTGAGACACTGTCTCGGCTGGTTATTTCATTACAAACACACAAATAAGATAAATTACATTACATCATTTTTCATAATTCTTAGATATGTTACTAATTCCTACAATTATTTTTCTTGATTTAACCCACATAATCCCCTTCCTCTTACTAAACTAATAACTTTGAGACACTGTCTCGGCTGGTTATTTCATTACAAACACACAAATAAGATAAATTACATTACATCATTTTTCATAATTCTTGGATATGTTACTAATTCCTACAATTATTTTTCTTGATTTAACCCACATAATCCCCTTCCTCTTACTAAACTAATAACTTTGAGACACTGTCTCGGCTGGTTATTTCATTACAAACACACAAATAAGATAAATTACATTACATCATTTTTCATAATTCTTAGATATGTTACTAATTCCTACAATTATTTTTCTTGATTTAACCCACATAATCCCCTTCCTCTTACTAAACTAATAACTTTGAGACACTGTTTCGGCTGGTTATTTCATTACAAACACACAAATAAGATAAATTACATTACATCATTTTTCATAATTCTTAGATATGTTACTAATTCCTACAATTATTTTTCTTGATTTAACCCACATAATCCCCTTCCTCTTACTAAACTAATAACTTTGAGACACTGTCTCGGCTGGTTATTTCATTACAAACACACAAATAAGATAAATTACATTACATCATTTTTCATAATTCTTAGATATGTTACTAATTCCTACAATTATTTTTCTTGATTTAACCCACATAATCCCCTTCCTCTTACTAAACTAATAACTTTGAGACACTGTCTCGGCTGGTTATTTCATTACAAACACACAAATAAGATAAATTACATTACATCATTTTTCATAATTCTTAGATATGTTACTAATTCCTACAATTATTTTTCTTGATTTAACCCACATAATCCCCTTCCTCTTACTAAACTAATAACTTTGAGACACTGTCTCGGCTGGTTATTTCATTACAAACACACAAATAAGATAAATTACATTACATCAGTTTTCATAATTCTTGGATATGTTACTAATTCCTACAATTATTTTTCTTGATTTAACCCACATAATCCCCTTCCTCTTACTAAACTAATAACTTTGAGACACTGTCTCGGCTGGTTATTTCATTACAAACACACAAATAAGATAAATTACATTACATCATTTTTCATAATTCTTAGATATGTTACTAATTCCTACAATTATTTTTCTTGATTTAACCCACATAATCCCCTTCCTCTTACTAAACTAATAACTTTGAGACACTGTCTCGGCTGGTTATTTCATTACAAACACACAAATAAGATAAATTACATTACATCATTTTTCATAATTCTTAGATATGTTACTAATTCCTACAATTATTTTTCTTGATTTAACCCACATAATCCCCTTCCTCTTACTAAACTAATAACTTTGAGACACTGTCTCGGCTGGTTATTTCATTACAAACACACAAATAAGATAAATTACATTACATCATTTTTCATAATTCTTAGATATGTTACTAATTCCTACAATTATTTTTCTTGATTTAACCCACATAATCCCCTTCCTCTTACTAAACTAATAACTTTGAGACACTGTCTCGGCTGGTTATTTCATTACAAACACACAAATAAGATAAATTACATTACATCATTTTTCATAATTCTTAGATATGTTACTAATTCCTACAATTATTTTTCTTGATTTAACCCACATAATCCCCTTCCTCTTACTAAACTAATAACTTTGAGACACTGTCTCGGCTGGTTATTTCATTACAAACACACAAATAAGATAAATTACATTACATCATTTTTCATAATTCTTGGATATGTTACTAATTCCTACAATTATTTTTCTTGATTTAACCCACATAATCCCCTTCCTCTTACTAAACTAATAACTTTGAGACACTGTCTCGGCTGGTTATTTCATTACAAACACACAAATAAGATAAATTACATTACATCATTTTTCATAATTCTTGGATATGTTACTAATTCCTACAATTATTTTTCTTGATTTAACCCACATAATCCCCTTCCTCTTACTAAACTAATAACTTTGAGACACTGTCTCGGCTGGTTATTTCATTACAAACACACAAATAAGATAAATTACATTACATCATTTTTCATAATTCTTAGATATGTTACTCATTCCTACAATTATTGTTCTTGATTTAACCCACATAATCCCCTTCCTCTTACTAAACTAATAACTTTGAGACACTGTCTCGGCTGGTTATTTCATTACAAACACACAAATAAGATAAATTACATTACATCATTTTTCATAATTCTTAGATATGTTACTAATTCCTACAATTATTTTTCTTGATTTAACCCACATAATCCCCTTCCTCTTACTAAACTAATAACTTTGAGACACTGTCTCGGCTGGTTATTTCATTACAAACACACAAATAAGATAAATTACATTACATCATTTTTCATAATTCTTGGATATGTTACTAATTCCTACAATTATTTTTCTTGATTTAACCCACATAATCCCCTTCCTCTTACTAAACTAATAACTTTGAGACACTGTCTCGGCTGGTTATTTCATTACAAACACACAAATAAGATAAATTACATTACATCATTTTTCATAATTCTTAGATATGTTACTAATTCCTACAATTATTTTTCTTGATTTAACCCACATAATCCCCTTCCTCTTACTAAACTAATAACTTTGAGACACTGTCTCGGCTGGTTATTTCATTACAAACACACAAATAAGATAAATTACATTACATCATTTTTCATAATTCTTAGATATGTTACTAATTCCTACAATTATTTTTCTTGATTTAACCCACATAATCCCCTTCCTCTTACTAAACTAATAACTTTGAGACACTGTCTCGGCTGGTTATTTCATTACAAACACACAAATAAGATAAATTACATTACATCATTTTTCATAATTCTTAGATATGTTACTAATTCCTACAATTATTTTTCTTGATTTAACCCACATAATCCCCTTCCTCTTACTAAACTAATAACTTTGAGACACTGTCTCGGCTGGTTATTTCATTACAAACACACAAATAAGATAAATTACATTACATCATTTTTCATAATTCTTAGATATGTTACTAATTCCTACAATTATTTTTCTTGATTTAACCCACATAATCCCCTTCCTCTTACTAAACTAATAACTTTGAGACACTGTCTCGGCTGGTTATTTCATTACAAACACACAAATAAGATAAATTACATTACATCATTTTTCATAATTCTTGGATATGTTACTAATTCCTACAATTATTTTTCTTGATTTAACCCACATAATCCCCTTCCTCTTACTAAACTAATAACTTTGAGACACTGTCTCGGCTGGTTATTTCATTACAAACACACAAATAAGATAAATTACATTACATCATTTTTCATAATTCTTAGATATGTTACTAATTCCTACAATTATTTTTCTTGATTTAACCCACATAATCCCCTTCCTCTTACTAAACTAATAACTTTGAGACACTGTCTCGGCTGGTTATTTCATTACAAACACACAAATAAGATAAATTACATTACATCATTTTTCATAATTCTTGGATATGTTACTAATTCCTACAATTATTTTTCTTGATTTAACCCACATAATCCCCTTCCTCTTACTAAACTAATAACTTTGAGACACTGTCTCGGCTGGTTATTTCATTACAAACACACAAATAAGATAAATTACATTACATCATTTTTCATAATTCTTAGATATGTTACTAATTCCTACAATTATTTTTCTTGATTTAACCCACATAATCCCCTTCCTCTTACTAAACTAATAACTTTGAGACACTGTTTCGGCTGGTTATTTCATTACAAACACACAAATAAGATAAATTACATTACATCATTTTTCATAATTCTTAGATATGTTACTAATTCCTACAATTATTTTTCTTGATTAAACCAACATAATCCCCTTCCTCTTACTAAACTAATAACTTTGAGACACTGTCTCGGCTGGTTATTTCATTACAAACACACAAATAAGATAAATTACATTACATCATTTTTCATAATTCTTAGATATGTTACTAATTCCTACAATTATTTTTCTTGATTTAACCCACATAATCCCCTTCCTCTTACTAAACTAATAACTTTGAGACACTGTCTCGGCTGGTTATTTCATTACAAACACACAAATAAGATAAATTACATTACATCATTTTTCATAATTCTTAGATATGTTACTAATTCCTACAATTATTTTTCTTGATTTAACCCACATAATCCCCTTCCTCTTACTAAACTAATAACTTTGAGACACTGTCTCGGCTGGTTATTTCATTACAAACACACAAATAAGATAAATTACATTACATCATTTTTCATAATTCTTGGATATGTTACTAATTCCTACAATTATTTTTCTTGATTTAACCCACATAATCCCCTTCCTCTTACTAAACTAATAACTTTGAGACACTGTCTCGGCTGGTTATTTCATTACAAACACACAAATAAGATAAATTACATTACATCATTTTTCATAATTCTTAGATATGTTACTAATTCCTACAATTATTTTTCTTGATTTAACCCACATAATCCCCTTCCTCTTACTAAACTAATAACTTTGAGACACTGTCTCGGCTGGTTATTTCATTACAAACACACAAATAAGATAAATTACATTACATCATTTTTCATAATTCTTAGATATGTTACTAATTCCTACAATTATTTTTCTTGATTTAACCCACATAATCCCCTTCCTCTTACTAAACTAATAACTTTGAGACACTGTCTCGGCTGGTTATTTCATTACAAACACACAAATAAGATAAATTACATTACATCATTTTTCATAATTCTTGGATATGTTACTAATTCCTACAATTATTTTTCTTGATTTAACCCACATAATCCCCTTCCTCTTACTAAACTAATAACTTTGAGACACTGTCTCGGCTGGTTATTTCATTACAAACACACAAATAAGATAAATTACATTACATCATTTTTCATAATTCTTAGATATGTTACTAATTCCTACAATTATTTTTCTTGAGTTAACCCACATAATCCCCTTCCTCTTACTAAACTAATAACTTTGAGACACTGTCTCGGCTGGTTATTTAATTACAAACACACAAATAAGATAAATTACATTACATCATTTTTCATAATTCTTGGATATGTTACTAATTCCTACAATTATTTTTCTTGATTTAACCCACATAATCCCCTTCCTCTTACTAAACTAATAACTTTGAGACACTGTCTCGGCTGGTTATTTCATTACAAACACACAAATAAGATAAATTACATTACATCATTTTTCATAATTCTTAGATATGTTACTAATTCCTACAATTATTTTTCTTGATTTAACCCACATAATCCCCTTCCTCTTACTAAACTAATAACTTTGAGACACTGTCTCGGCTGGTTATTTCATTACAAACACACAAATAAGATAAATTACATTACATCATTTTTCATAATTCTTAGATATGTTACTAATTCCTACAATTATTTTTCTTGATTTAACCCACATAATCCCCTTCCTCTTACTAAACTAATAACTTTGAGACACTGTCTCGGCTGGTTATTTCATTACAAACACACAAATAAGATAAATTACATTACATCATTTTTCATAATTCTTGGATATGTTACTAATTCCTACAATTATTTTTCTTGATTTAACCCACATAATCCCCTTCCTCTTACTAAACTAATAACTTTGAGACACTGTCTCGGCTGGTTATTTCATTACAAACACACAAATAAGATAAATTACATTACATCATTTTTCATAATTCTTGGATATGTTACTAATTCCTACAATTATTTTTCTTGATTTAACCCACATAATCCCCTTCCTCTTACTAAACTAATAACTTTGAGACACTGTCTCGGCTGGTTATTTCATTACAAACACACAAATAAGATAAATTACATTACATCATTTTTCATAATTCTTAGATATGTTACTAATTCCTACAATTATTTTTCTTGATTTAACCCACATAATCCCCTTCCTCTTACTAAACTAATAACTTTGAGACACTGTCTCGGCTGGTTATTTCATTACAAACACACAAATAAGATAAATTACATTACATCATTTTTCATAATTCTTAGATATGTTACTAATTCCTACAATTATT
The DNA here is from genome assembly GCF_053919585.1 of Euprymna scolopes. Lineage (NCBI taxonomy): Eukaryota > Metazoa > Mollusca > Cephalopoda > Sepiida > Sepiolidae > Euprymna > Euprymna scolopes. Next base: position 63,212,550 of record NC_136502.1, read on the forward strand.
TTTCTTGATTTAACCCACATAATCCCCTTCCTCTTACTAAACTAATAACTTTGAGACACTGTCTCGGCTGGTTATTTCATTACAAACACACAAATAAGATAAATTACATTACATCATTTTTCATAATTCTTAGATATGTTACTAATTCCTACAATTATTTTTCTTGATTTAACCCACATAATCCCCTTCCTCTTACTAAACTAATAACTTTGAGACACTGTCTCGGCTGGTTATTTCATTACAAACACACAAATAAGATAAATTACATTACATCATTTTTCATAATTCTTAGATATGTTACTAATTCCTACAATTATTTTTCTTGATTTAACCCACATAATCCCCTTCCTCTTACTAAACTAATAACTTTGAGACACTGTCTCGGCTGGTTATTTCATTACAAACACACAAATAAGATAAATTACATTACATCATTTTTCATAATTCTTGGATATGTTACTAATTCCTACAATTATTTTTCTTGATTTAACCCACATAATCCCCTTCCTCTTACTAAACTAATAACTTTGAGACACTGTCTCGGCTGGTTATTTCATTACAAACACACAAATAAGATAAATTACATTACATCATTTTTCATAATTCTTGGATATGTTACTAATTCCTACAATTATTTTTCTTGATTTAACCCACATAATCCCCTTCCTCTTACTAAACTAATAACTTTGAGACACTGTCTCGGCTGGTTATTTCATTACAAACACACAAATAAGATAAATTACATTACATCATTTTTCATAATTCTTAGATATGTTACTAATTCCTACAATTATTTTTCTTGATTTAACCCACATAATCCCCTTCCTCTTACTAAACTAATAACTTTGAGACACTGTCTCGGCTGGTTATTTCATTACAAACACACAAATAAGATAAATTACATTACATCATTTTTCATAATTCTTAGATATGTTACTAATTCCTACAATTATTTTTCTTGATTTAACCCACATAATCCCCTTCCTCTTACTAAACTAATAACTTTGAGACACTGTCTCGGCTGGTTATTTCATTACAAACACACAAATAAGATAAATTACATTACATCATTTTTCATAATTCTTAGATATGTTACTAATTCCTACAATTATTTTTCTTGATTTAACCCACATAATCCCCTTCCTCTTACTAAACTAATAACTTTGAGACACTGTCTCGGCTGGTTATTTCATTACAAACACACAAATAAGATAAATTACATTACATCATTTTTCATAATTCTTAGATATGTTACTAATTCCTACAATTATTTTTCTTGATTTAACCCACATAATCCCCTTCCTCTTACTAAACTAATAACTTTGAGACACTGTCTCGGCTGGTTATTTCATTACAAACACACAAATAAGATAAATTACATTACATCATTTTTCATAATTCTTGGATATGTTAATAATTTGACCATCATTTTTCTTGATTTAACCCACATAATCCCCTTACTAAATTAATAACTTTGCTACATCGATCTACATAAAGCATTTTGTATCCCCAAGTAGTCACCCATCTTATAATGACCAGACACCATGTTGGTTAATTTTAGTGGTCTGCATAAATAATTTGGTAATACCAAGTTGTCACCCATCATAGAATGACCAACCTCACTGTTGCTTAACTTTAATTGATCTACATAAAGCATTTTGTATTCCCAAGTAGTCACCCATCTTAGAATGACCAACCTCATTGTTCCTTAACTTTGGTGATAAAGACTTTTGTATTCCCAAGAAGTCACCCATCTGATAATGACCAACTTCATTGTTGCTTAACTTTGGTGAGCTACATAAAGCATTTTGTATTCCCAAGTAGTCACCCATCTGATAATAGCCAGACTCCATGTTGCTTAACTTTAGTGATCTGCCTAAATCATTTGGTAATCCCAAGTAGTCACCAATCTTAAAATGACCAACCTCATTGTTGCTTAACTTTGGTTATCTACATAAAGCATTTTGTATTCCCAAGTAGCCACCCATTTGTTAATAACAAAGACAATGTTGCTTAACTTTGTTGATTTACATAAAGCATTTTGCATTTCTAAGTAGTTACCCATCTGATTATCACCAGATTCCATGTTGCTTAACTTTGTTGATCTACATAAAGCATTTTATATTCCCAAGTAGTTACCCATCTGATAATAACGAAGACAATGTTGCTTAACTTTGGTGATCTATACAAAGCATTTGGTATTCCCAAGTTTTTACCAATCCGATAATGACCAAGACAATGTTGCTTAACTTTGGTTATCTACAAAAAGCATTTGGAATTTCCAAATAGTCACCCATCTGATAATGACCAAGACAATGTAGTCACCCATTTGTTAATGACCAAGACAACGTTGCTTAACTTTAGAGATCTATACAAACCATTTGGTATTCCCAAGTAGTCATTCATCTGATAATGACCTAGACAATGTTGCTTAACTTTGGTGATCTACATAAAGCATTTGGTATTCTCAAGTAGTCACCCATTTGATAATAACGAAGACAATGTTGCTTAACTTTGGTGATCTACATGAAGCATTTGGTATTCCCAAGTAGTCACCCATTTGATAATAACGAAGACAATGTTGCTTAACCTTGGTGATCTACTTAAAGCATTTGGTATTCCCAAGTAGTCACCCATTTGATAATAGCGAAGACAATGTTGCTTAACTTTGGTGATCTACATAAAGCATTTGATATTCCCAAGTAGTCACCCATTTGATAATAGCGAAGACAATGTTGCTTAACCTTGGTGATCTACATGAAGCATTTGGTATTCCCAAGTAGTAACCCATCTTCACAATTGTCAAATTTGATCTGTAGTGCAGAAGCACCTTCAAAATTTACAAGTCCGATCCATACTGCACAAGACCTTCAAAATCGTCAAATCGGACCTATAGTGCATCTTCAAAAGTTTCATCTTTCGCCCCCACCCCACTAAGAAAATAAGGAGGAGGTCATGCTTTGCATGTCAAGGTTTAGAGAAACAAACGTCACTCGAAAATAAGGATGGTCTTCTAAATAAAATTGTTCTTAGTTCAGATGTGAATGTGACATCTTGTCTGAATGTAGTAATCGATGAATATAAATTATGCATCTTTTTTATAATAGAATATAATGCTCGGTAGAAAATTAAGCTGTGGCAAAGAGTCTAGCGAATCGCTTGCAGGTTGTCATCACTGACTTGATCGAACCAGACCAGAGCTATGCTGTGAAGGGGAGATCAATTCAGGACAATCTTCATTTGATTCGCTCGATCATAGAGGGAATAGAAGACGACACCGAAGCCGCGCTGATCAGTTTAGATCAGTCCAAGGTGTTCGATAGGGTCGACCATCGGTTCCTGGGATCTGTGCTAGAGGCCGCCGGATTTAATCCGGACTTCCACAAGTGGATCTTTGTGCTGGATGACAGGCCGGCGGTAGCGGTGCAGATCAACGGTAAGCTGTCGGAGTCATTTGCCATCTCCCGGTCGGTGCGTCAGGGTTGTCCGCTGTGACCTCTTTTGTATGTCCTGGCGTTGGAACCCCTCCTTTGCAAGTTAAGGGACGAGGCGGCTACACCAGTCCTGCACGGAATTGCTTTACCTGGAGGCACACGAGCCAGGGTTTCCGCGTTCGCCGATGACGTCACCGTGTTCGTGTCTTGCCCCATGGACGTTCAAGCGGTGGTCGAGGCGCTCGCTCGGTACGAAAAAGTCACAGGGGCCATCTTCAACCGCAGCAAGTCTGTCGGCCTGCGGTTGGGGGCGTGGACTGGGGTAAACTCGCTTCCAGGTATCTTCAGCTGGACCGATGGACCAGTCCGTATTCTCGGTGTCTGGTTTGGACCGGGACTTCAGCTGGAGAAAAATTGGTCGGAAGTACAGATCAAGGTCAAATCGTCGGTGAAGACTTGGATTAGAAGGAAATTGTCCTTGAAGGGTCGGGCGGAGGCATGTGCTACATATGTCTTTCCGCTCATCCTTTACCGATTGTCTGTACTTCCTCTCCCTGCAGAACGCCTAACCCGCTTACAAAAGCGCCTCGACTCACTTCTGTGGGACGAGAGTAAGCACTATGTCTGCAGAGAGATCTGTGTCCAGAGTCCGAGTGAGGGAGGTCTGGGTCAGCCCAGTCTCTTGTGTCATAGAAACGCCGAGAGATTGGCTTTCCTGGGTCGTTCACTTGAGGAGAACGCTCCTTGGGTCCCTGTGGTTGAGAACTCGTTTCCCAATCTCAAACCCAACCCTTCGGTAGAAGGTCGTCGTAGACCGAAGGGGGAGTCCAAGTTCTTTTCCGAATGCCAGACCGCTCTTAGAACTTTGCCGGGGCGGGGACTAGTGTCCTCGATCAGCCTAGGAAGAAGCTTTATCGGGAACTAGTGGTGGGCACCGCGAAGGATCCCCTAAGTAGGCGATTGGGTTGGTCGTTGGAAGTTATCCGTTCTCAGTTCAGTTGGGCGCCGGGTCGGGATTTTCTGACTAATTCGGAATTCTCCCTGACCTGGCGACTGGTCCGAAAAGCACTGCCCCTCTCCGACGAATTCTGCCTGTATAATGAAGAAACAAGGGCCTTGTGTCTGCGCTGTGGCGAAAGCAGGCTCGAAACGGTGGAGCATGCTTTTTTCCGCTGCAGCCGGATCCAGGCCTTACTGGAATACGTCGGGGAGGTAACGGCTCGCATCGATGGCGAGCAGCCGCTTGATCTCGACATTGGTTGTTTTGTTTACAACATGGAGCCGCCGTTCCTCAGGGAGGAAAGTATGGTTTTCCTGGCGATCCTAGCAGTAGCGTGCATGGTGATTTGGATCACGCGCCTCAAGTTGGTCCGCGAAGGGACATCTGTTTCAGATCGGGATCTGATTGTTTACTTTAAACATTTGCTTAAAGTAAAGATCAGATGCGATTGGAAGAGGTTGCTTCGAGCGGAGTTTAATAAGAGGTGGGTACACAACACTAGTTTGTGCATCCGTCGAGGAGCCAAGTTTGAATACGTGTTCCCTCCTTGAGCATGGCACGGGCGGTGCTGGGTCCTTTGGAACCCATCCCGCCTAGGTTTTAGATTAGTTAACTTAAGAAGACTCTTGACTGGTGGTACAAATGAGATCCTGTCCCCTGTTTTATTTTTCGGGTGCTAGAGAACCTCTGAGTTTGCCCTCCCCCCTACCACACCGGTTGTTTTTTGAACACCCCCGATCACTCCCTTACTCAGAGGTCACCTCCCAACCCCTTCCTCCCGTTGCTTTATTTTTCCCCTACTCCCATTAAGGCTTCTCCCCAACCCTCAATAGGGATCTCCCTGCTTGTTTTCGGCCCCCCGGAAAACAGTGGTGAGGTCTAGTCAAACAGAGTAGCACAGGGGGGGGGCAATACTAACAACCAAATAAACAGAGTAGCACAGGGGCGGGGCCAATACTAACAACCAAATAAACAGAGTAGCACAGGGGGGGGGGGCCAATACTAACAACCAAATAAACAGAGTAGCACAGGGGGGGCCAATACTAACAACCAAATAAACAGAGTAGCACAGGGGGGGCCAATACTAACAACCAAATAAACAGAGTAGCACAGGGGGGGCCAATACTAACAACCAAATAAACAGAGTAGCACAGGGGGGGGCCAATACTAACAACCAAATAAACAGAGTAGCACAGGGGGGGCCAGTACTAACAACCAAATAAACAGAGTAGCACAGGGGGGGCCAATACTAACAACCAAATAAACAGAGTAGCACAGGGGGGGCCAATACTAACAACCAAATAAACAGAGTAGCACAGGGGGGGCCAATACTAACAACCAAATAAACAGAGTAGCACAGGGGGGGCCAATACTAACAACCAAATAAACAGAGTAGCACAGGGGGGGCCAATACTAACAACCAAATAAACAGAGTAGCACAGGGGGGGGGCCAATACTAACAACCAAATAAACAGAGTAGCACAGGGGGGGCCAATACTAACAACCAAATAAACAGAGTAGCACAGGGGGGGCCAATACTAACAACCAAATAAACAGAGTAGCACAGGGGGGGGGGCCAATACTAACAACCAAATAAACAGAGTAGCACAGGGGGGGCCAATACTAACAACCAAATAAACAGAGTAGCACAGCGGGGGCCAATACTAACAACCAAATAAACAGAGTAGCACAGGGGGGGGGGGGCCAATACTAACAACCAAATAAACAGAGTAGCACAGGGGGGGGCCAATACTAACAACCAAATAAACAGAGTAGCACAGGGGGGGGGCCAATACTAACAACCAAATAAACAGAGTAGCACAGGGGGGGGGCCAATACTAACAACCAAATAAACAGAGTAGCACAGGGGGGGGGGGCAATACTAACAACCAAATAAACAGAGTAGCACAGGGGGGGGGCAATACTAACAACCAAATAAACAGAGTAGCACAGGGGGGGGGGGCCAATACTAACAACCAAATAGGCTTTATTTTTTATTTTGGAAAAGAACTTTTTGCACTAGATTTTTCCCCACTCCACGAACTTTCTTACAAACTGATTAAAGAACTTTACCAATGAAATATAACTTTTACCATCACACAAATGCACATACACACATTATATTTGTTTTATTAAAAAAAAAAAAATGCATACACAGACATACAGATAAGTTTTTACCAATTGTAAATATATTTTCTTTTATTCTGAACGCTGGGGATATATTAGTTAGATTAGAATCCACAGAGTGAATGAGGTATTGTGGTAAATGTTGCCAGTCAAGAGTGAGACTTCAAAGTCCATTTTTATTAATTGTCAATAGTCACAAAAGACCCTGAACCCTCCCCTCCCCAATTTCTTATAGGGCCTTGTGCCTAGTTTTGTTGTTTGTTATTTTTGTTTTTGTAATTTTGTATTATAATTTTATTTTTGACAACAATAAAATAGATAAATAAGATCAAAGTGTAGTATCTGTTCTTAGAATTCAAGCGGTGTCATCTTTCGCCCCCATAAATGATTATAAGTGACCACGTTAATAAAAGTTCGATGTTATTGTTATTCTACATAAAAGATACTGTGTTTTAAAATAATGAAACAGAATTCATATATTTCGCAAAAAGTTTAGCTTATAAACTTGACTCAAAACTTTGAAGATATATTTTTCTATGTTGGTTCAGGTTGGTGTCTGGCATTTCCAACGGAAGGGGAATATTTTACAATAAATTTGAAAAAAAAAAAAAAAAAATCAACTATTAAAAAAATTGAAAATTATTCCAAATATTTTCAGATTTGTATACACATGGGTAAAAATTAAATTGAGAAATGTTTGATGAACTAAAAAAAGTATTGCATTTTTATACCAAAACTAGAACAGAACACCCGTCGTGTGTCGTGTTCTGTTTTGTCAAATATTTTATTTAGTATTTACTTATCCAAAAACTCTTGATTGAAATAATATCTAAGAATTTAAATTTTATGGGACGCCTACATATATATATATTATTCAGTTTTGTACATTTATTACTGATTAAATAAATTAACAAATTAAGAAATAATACATAAATTAACAAATTAAGAAATAATACATAAATTAACAAATTAAGGAATAATACATAAATTAACAAATTAAGGAATAATACATAAATTAACCAATTTATAAAATATTTGGTACTTGTACAGTTTAGTAAAGACATTAAAAAATGAAAATATCGAAAAACGTTTAAATTGTATGTATCCGTTATAGAACAAAGTTCTCCAAAAAAAAAAAAAATCACTTAATTTTATAAAATATTTTTTTTTTTTACAGCGAAAAAACAATTTGTTATCATATCGAGCAAAATGTTCGATTTTTAGGAAGAAAAGCTAGTGTAGGGGAATAAATAAGAGCACCGGATTACCGGTGTAGGATAAGGAGTGAGGTCCCTTGAAAAAAGTAGAGGAGAGTCCGTACACATGAGGCACGGACGCAAAAAGTTCTTCTCCTAAAAGACAATGTCGGACAGGCAGAGTACAACTCTAGAATACAGTCCTCACTCCTCCCGTAAACCCCGCTATTGAAGTGAGTAATCTTTTTACCTTAATGTTCTGAATTGCAGTGTTGTCATGTTTTCATGTTTGTTAATAAATTCTTGTCGTTTATACTTGTTGTACGTTTAGTAATTATTAAAGCTGGTCGGTAGTTTTGGGACTTGGAAGAACCTAAACTCGTACCAACAGTGGTGACCCCAACTAGCAACATAGAATACGCAAAGCAACGTTTTTTTATGTTTTAATAATAAAAGGAAAATGCGTAAAATTAAAGTTTATTTTTAAATAAAAATAATCCATAACATGAATCCCGGCGTCAGAGTAGTTAAAAATAAATAAACAAAACATTTACGTACGTAAGTTAAAAATAAAAAAAAATAAAAAATAATGACTAGTTACGTTTCTGTGCCGAGATTTATTTTATACAAGTATCGTTACCCTTTCATCGGGATATTCACATTTTTCTCGCACAACAATATGGCCGACCGCGTCTTCTTCAATTTGCACGCGGCGCCAGTCTCGTGATTGGCTGATGTGACACTTCGTCACACTTCGTCTTCCTCTTGCTCTGTCCCTACTATTACTACTATACGGTATCATCTAGCTAACTGTCGCTATAAATAAATAAATAAGATAAAAATAAATAATAATAATAATAATAATAAAAATCATAAATAAATGTGAAATGGCGTCGCCCATATTCAGTCTGATTCCAACGGATGTACGGAATGACCCTGCTTTGTTTTTTGCACAGCTAGATTTATATTTTCGGCAGAAAACGATATCAGGACAGACTGAAAAGTTTTGCCATGTGGCGACTATATTACCTCAGGATGTTATCGTCGAGGTGAGAGACCTAATTATATCTCCTCCCACGGAGAAACCATATGACACCCTACGAGAAAGAGTGACAACTGCTGTGTCAGTTTCAGCACACAGGCGAATCTCACAATTATTAGAACAGGAAACGATGGGGGATAGCACGCCGTCACAGTTTCTAAAGCGCCTGCAGAAGTTGGCTGAAGAGACAATGGACAATAATATTGTCAAACACATCTTCCTACAGCGCATACCAATTTTTTTAGGACACCATATTTCAGAGGGGGGAATATCCCCATCACCAGAGATGGTCAAGTTCATTCAAAATTTCCCTATCCCTGCCACAATGAGGCAGCTGCGTCAATTCTTGGGGCTGATAAACTTTTATCGTAGGTTCTTACCTCACTGTGCACAAGCACTTTTACCATTGACAAGTTTGTTGACAAATGTGAGGAAGTGTGACATTGTATTTTCAGAGCACGCAGTAGAAGCATTCAACAAGATCAAGGCTATGTTGCAGGAGACTGCAAAATTGTCTCACATCCAACCCAACCAGGAGCTGTGCCTAGCAGTGGATGCATCCGCAATTGGAATTGGAGCGGTCCTACAACAAAAATGTGATGTGGACTGGAAACCCATTTCCTTTTTCTCCAAAAAATTAACAGAGACTGAGAAACGCTATAGTACATTTTCCAGAGAGCTGTTAGCTGCATTCTCCGTGATACGCCATTTCCGGCAGCTCTTGGAAGGTCAGCAGTTCCATATCCTCACGGACCACAAACCCCTGTTAGGCGCTTTACAGTCTTCCTCGGACAAATATTCTCCCAGAGAGATTCGCCAGATGGATTATATCCTTCAATTGACATCGGATATCCAGCACATCAAGGGAGCAGACAACATCCCAGCAGACACCTTATCGTGGGGAATTAATTCCTTCCTGTTGCAGCCGGCAATTGACGTCGACACCTTGTCTAAAGAACAACAGAAGGATGAACATTTACAAAATCTCCTGCAGAATAATCCAACTTCATTGAACCTAGTGACAATTACCAACCCTACCAGCCACACAAAAGTTGTGTGTGACACAAGCACAAACAAACTGCGACCATACATTCCAGCATCGCTACGCAAAGACATATTTAAGGCAGTACATGGTCTATCGCATCCAGGGGCCAATGCCTCTGTAAGGCTACTAACAGACCGATATGTCTGGCCACGAATAAAAGCTGATACAAGAGCGTGGGCGAAAACGTGTGTGGAGTGTCAAAAAGCCAAGGTCGGTCGTCATACGCGGGCTCCTCTAGGCACGTTTCCAGTTCCAGATGAGAGCTTTCAGCACATTCATATCGACATCACCGGATCATTTCCGACATGTGAAGGTCAGTGCTATCTGCTGACATGTATCAACAGATTCTCACGATGGTTTGAAGCTCTACCAATGCCAGACATGATGGCATACACAACTGCCAGGACATTCCTTGCTGGCTGGGTGGCCAGATTCGGTGTACCACAAAATGTTACATCAGACAGAGGTCGACAGTTTGAGTCAGACCTTTTTCATAAACTTGCAAAACTTTTGGGCACCAAGAGTATACACACCACGGCTTATCACCCCCAGGCAAACGGCATGGTCGAGCGACTACATCGCAGTCTGAAAGCCTCCTTACGGACAATACAAGGTGGTTGGAACATCTGCCACTAATATTGTTGGGACTGCGGACAGCGGTGAAAAGAGATATGGAGTGCTCAGCAGCGGAGGCTCTATATGGAACCACATTGCGGTTGCCAGCACAATATTTTTTTGAAGCACCAAAAAAAGTTATGGACATGACAGCGTTTGTCGACCGGCTAACAACAAAAATTGCCAAGATGGCATATTCTCCCTCAGGCTCGAATAGGAACATGGTCCCATATGTACCTAAGGGTTTAGAGACTTGCACACACGTCTTTATCCGTGATACGGAAAGGAGGCATTCCCTGCAAGCGCCGTATCGTGGCCCCTTTAAGGTTGTGGAGAGACAAAATAAGTTTTTCAAGGTGCTTATCAAGAATGAGGAACAAAACATTTCGGTAGACAGGTTAAAACCCGCAGCACTGGAAGAGACATATCTGAAAGTATCACCCTCAAATGCCATGCCGGTAGATATGATGCTTCAGAAAGTAGAAAAGAAAAAGACACGGTCAGGTAGACATGTCAGATGGCCAGCACATTTAAAAAATTTTGTGACGGTTTAAATAAAATTAAAAATGTTGCCCATTTATTTCTTAACTTGCGCAGGAGGGGTTCCAATGCCAGGATGTACAAAAGAGGCGACAGCGGACAACCCTGATGCACCAACCGGGAGACGGTGAATGACTCCGACAGTTTACCGTTGACCTGCACCGCTACCGTCAGTCTATCATACAGGACAAAGATCCACTTGCGGAAGTCCGGATTAAATCCAGCGGCCTCTAGCACAGATCCCAGGAACCGATGGTCGACCCTATCGAACACCTTGAACTGATCCAAACTGATCAGCGCGGCTTCAGTGTCGTCTTCTATTCCTTCTATGATCGAGTGAATCAAATGAAGATTGTCTTGAATCGATTTCCGTTCACAACATAACTATGGTCAGGTTCGATCAAGTCAGTGGTGACAACCTGCAAACAATTCGCAAGAATCTTTGCCAAAATCTTTAACTCTGTGTTTAGCAGAGTCAAGGGCCTAAAATCATCAAAATTTTCCACCCCACCATGCCGTTGACTTTTCCTTAGACAATGTGATCACTCCCTTGGTCACCTGTCCCAGGATGGAACCCTGAGCAAACCAATGGTTGAACATATCCTTAAGAATAAGGACCAACATGGGCGACAGCCTCAAGTAAAACTCGTAGGGTAAACCATCAAGTCCCGGGGACTTGTTGTAGCCGACCTGCTTCAACGCAGTAATGACCTCATGTTCCGTAACAAGACCATCACAGCTAGCCGCTCGAGCTGCTGTGAGGGGGGTGAGTCGGCCAAATAGCTGCCAAACTCTTCGACCCTGAGTCCGAGTAGTTGGGTGGAGCGCTCCGATAGATGCTCCCGAAACCCCTTGCAGATCTCCCAAGTCAATACTAGGATGCGTCCTTCCAGGTTATGTACTTTCCGAATGTACCCATCCCAACCACACCTTAGAGCAGCCTTACGCTCAACAGCGTCAACATTAACAGCTTCGTTAGAGACTTTCATTAACTTGACCTTCATACCGCTCGCTAGCCAAGCGACTAAGGTCCTGTTTAGTTAGCGCTATCTCTAGGGAGTCCCCCCCTTCACCGCCCGGGTCAGCTTATCCTCTATATGCTTCTTTGCCTTAGCCTTATCTAACGCGAGGCGTTGGCTGTACTGAACAGAGAAGCGTGTAATTTCGGCCTTAAGACTAACCCACCACTTACTCCCTGTAACCGCCCCCACTAAAACCCCCTGAATTAATTCGGTACCCTTCAACCGGTAGTCCTCCAACTCCAACAAACTGCTGTTGAACTTCCAGTATCCAGCTAGTTTAGGCCTACCACTTAAGTTCAAAGGGGCCATAACAAGTTTATGGTCCGAGTGTCCTAACAAGTGGAATGTGGGGCAAGATAGAAAGTCTACGCCGCCTCTTCTAACTAACATCCGATCCAAGTAAGTACTCGGATGGGAAGGCACTACAGCATGCCACGTCCACATGTCCCGCCCCAGATGATCCAGACAGAATCTATCGATGAGACTGCACCAGGCCATCAGGTCAGACAGACTGCTGTCACACCACACCGGCCCGCTAGTCCCTCCGACCTTATCTATCTTGGGATCAAGGATATCATTCCAATCACCGATTAGAACTAACTGTTCCGGATCCACTAAGAAGCCCTCCAACCGTCGAAAAAAGGATACCCTCTCTACAGCAGAATTGGGAGCATAAACAGCAACAATCCAAAGAACAGTGCAATTAACAGCAACATCAACAACGACTAGCCACCCATCCTCGCCTGCGTGAACAACATTCACCGACGCTGACAGGGTGCGACTCACTAGCAAGAAGATTCCACGACTATAAGTATTGCCATATGGTGAGTAAACATTGTAATCGTTTACCAGCACCTGACAATCCTCGTCAGAAACAAAGTGGGTATGCTGGATAGCGGCAATATCTACCTTAAGGGACACCAGGTCTCTCACAACACGCGAGGCCTTGCTTCGACACCTGATGCCCCTCACATTAAATGTAGCCAAGTTCAAAGACATGATCACTTACCTTAAGCAGTGTCACAGACGGGTCTGAAATCCTTGGCACTTAGGATGTGGTAGGCCTGGCCAAGGCTTCCGGTGAGTAAGTCTTCTTTGTGCTGACCATCCTTGGCCACGCCTCCCACATCCAGGGGAAAGATTAGCTTCAATGCTCTGTATAGTGATGGGTGGACGTAGATGGGGGTTCTCCCTTCGCATTTGACCAGAGTCTTTAGGAGTGAAGGGTGATCTGTGTCTACTAGCTTCAGGCCTGGTATAGCCGTTTTGGCTGCCTCCAACATTGACCACAGGGTTTCTGTCCATGTGTCCTTATTTTTCCGCACCAAGGTGGTCAACATTGGGGCGTCTGGAAATTGGGTGGGATCGGTAACATTATTGCACCTGATGTAAACCAAGTCCTGCAGTTTATTATGTTGAGTTTTCTGCTTGCCTCTCAACTCATGGACTGCTGGCAGGAAACTCGTTTTACAGATCCTTCCTCCAGGGAGAAAGGGGAGTTTTTTGGTTCGCTCTGTGTGAACCATTGTTTTCTCCTTGTCGAGGGAAGGAGGAGGAGGAGGCGAGGGTTGTGTTTGGTGCTGGGGATGGTTGCCTCTCTTTGCCCTTCCTGTCATAGGACAGGGTCCGAGATGAGTCTCTGGGGGAAGAGGAGTGGAAGGGGGTTGATTGCTCTGGCTGTGAAGGGGTTGGGGGTTTGGGGGATTCAGCCTCGGCATTAGTCGGAGTGTCTTTCTCGGGGGGGTGTAGGGTTAACTCTTGTCCTCCTGCTCTTCTTCCTCCTTGACCTTCTTGTCTCTGCTTCTGCTGCTGTTGTTGTTGATGCTGCTTCTTCTTGGATTGGGTTGACTTCTTCTTCGGATACTACCTCCTCCTCCTCAGATTCTTGTAATTTTCTTTTGGTCGAGGAGAGAGGAGTTTCTGTATCCATGGGAGCTGTCTTGTCTACTTGGTCTCTGGTCACCGTTTGTTTGGACTTGTTTTTGGCATTTTTGCCCTTCCTGGTGACCGTCGACCATTCGCCGTCGGCTGTAGAAGCAGTATGCACTGCTGCTGAAGTTGTGGGTGTGGCTGCAACTGGGGCTGAGGGCTGGACGTTCCCTGTGGCCTTGGTGGCTGCTTTTGCTGGTGGTTTCTTGGGGCAGTCTCTGGCCATGTGTCCCTACTTCTGGCAGTGCCAGCAGTGTGGTCTCCTGCCTTCCGCTATCAATGACATGGTCCATTTGCTGAATTTCAGCATTGCTGGCACCCTGTCGAATTCGGCCCTTTCCAGGACCATCATTAATTTATAGTCCCCGGTCATGACATTGCGTTGACCGCGGACTGAGGAGACTGTTTCCACGTCCCCGTATTGGCTCATGATTGCCCCGAGCTGTTTGCCTTCCAAGTGGCACGGGACATTTAGCACTGAGACGTTGGTCCTCCTCTTGTTGAGGTATTCAGGCTGTAACCGGATGTTAGCCAGAACTGCTAAACTTTGGAACTCCCTTCCAGGATTCTGCTTTCCCAACTGTACTGTCATGCAGAAGTTCAAGTGTAATGTGAACAGACATCTTACCACTCATCTCTCTTCATAATGCCCCTGCAACTTATGTCCCGGATAGTAGCCCCCTACTTCAAAACGGCACTGTGCCTTGTTTGGGGGGAAAATTTGAATAAAAAATTTTTTTTTTGGCCCAAATTTCAAAGTAAAAGTAGCTATTTTGCACACTTGGAATAAAGTCGATTTTAGGAATTATATTTGCATTGTTAGAAATAATAATAAGTGGAATATTGTCAGTCACACCAACATTTCTAATAATAAGTGGAATATTGTCAGTCACACCAACATTTCTAATAATAAGTGGAATATTGTCAGTCACACCAACATTTCTAATAATAAGTGGAATATTGTCAGTCACACCAACATTTCTAATAATGCTAATTTTCCATTCCAAAATTTCCAACATTGTTGGCGTTCTTTTTTGAAAAATTACGAAGGAAATAAAAATTTGACAAAAAACAGGTCATATATCCGATCTAAATAGAAAAAAAAAATAGTGGTGGCTTTCTCCTTTACAATTCAACCATCACCTCGGTGTGGCATTGGGTTGTTAATGCATCTTGTATGCAGGCAAACAATGGCACTGTTATGAATCATTATAACTCAATTGGAAAAAAAATTCTGCTTCAGCAGATAAATGTGCAATAAAATGTTTAACTGGAAAATTATTTCACTGAAAACTATTGATCAATATTATACTTTAAAAAGGAGATACTAGAGTTTAAAAACTATTTTATTTCCACTCAAACAATTCAAAAGTTTGCTCAAAACTGACTCTTCAATGCTCAAACATTGTAATGAATGTCAATAAAATACTGAGCACTTGGAAAAAGTCACTAGAACTTTTCCTACTGCAATGAAATATTTGTGTGTTCAAATAAATAGATTTATATTTGAAAATTACAATCCTCAGCGAATTATTTCTGAAATTATGAATTTCAATACAAAAAAAATTGCATAAATTTCAATGGAAAAACACGTATTGTGCACACTTTTATTAAAGTTTATTTTTGGGCATTATACTTGAATTGTTAGTAATCAGAGAGGCGGTAGCACTCTCTATATAGGGATGGCCCGTACACGCCTATATACGCCTACAAAACAAAACTATCCAAATCTCAACTAAAATCAACTTATAAGCTTCAAAAAGCACATATTCTTACAGAGAATCTTACGAATCCAGCGAGTGTCAGAACGTCGGTTAAAATGTCAAAAGAGAGCAAAAAAAAAAAGAAAAAAAAAAGGGGTACAAAAATGGCCAATTGTTCTTCTTTCTTCTTTCTTCTTCTTCTTTCTTCTTTCTTTTGAGACGATGTGTCTCGGTGTACGAACGGTCTCTGACAACAGTTCAAGCATCAATCGACTGCTCTTTACACGGAGAAGTGCAGTGACCCATCGCTTTTTAGCTAACTCCATAATTAAATAAGATTACATGTAATAACAAGTTTTAAACACTATATACCCAATGTAGACAGACCACTTCGAACACGGAACTTCTCTCAAAAGGTACAGCTCCAAATAATACACCGGATGCTCACAGACGTTCCAGTTTGCCAGTGGCCTATATTTCTTGGACGCTGAATATTTGAGGTGAACGTTAAGGTTCTTTCTTTAAACAGTAACCCACCAGCGTTAATGAAACCACGAAATGTTTATCTCAGTTGATCAAAATTGTTATAAGAGTAACCTATCAGCAAGTACGACGTCAAAAAACAATGTTATAAAAACAAATAATTCTTCAGATTTTGGACTGTAAAATATGTACAAAATGTCAATGCTGTGACCAGGATTCGAACCTAGGTTAGCACGGCCACAACGTGGGGTCCTAACCTCTAGACGATCACGGCTAACACTGACGTCTGTCGCTCTTGGCAGAAAGACACATGACTACTGTCAAACTATTGAAAAATAAGAAGGAAACTTGAAATTCTCACGCATGCGCAAAAATACACTATAGCAACCATTGTTAAATGCAGCTGAATCTCTTCGCTCGCTAAGTAGATCAGACCAGTTCTTCTAAGAACTCACCAAACGCCAAAGGAAATAAGTTAAATTAACCGCAAAAGAAACTGCAAGAAATCATCTTCTAAGAACTCACTGGAAGCTGACCAAAAAGAATCAAAATCCAAGCCCTAGCCACAAAAATAACTAGATATTGTGGCTACTATACACAATCTACTAATAAAAGCAAGTAAGTTTTCTAAAATAAACTACAATAAATTAACCAAGTAACCTCACACTGTCACTGATTAGGACTTCATATAAAGATAACAACTACACTATTGGTGTATATACCGTTCCACACTTTAACTATTGGTGACGGG
The DNA here is from genome assembly GCF_053919585.1 of Euprymna scolopes. NCBI lineage: Eukaryota > Metazoa > Mollusca > Cephalopoda > Sepiida > Sepiolidae > Euprymna > Euprymna scolopes. The sequence continues at coordinate 63,229,437 of NC_136502.1, forward strand.
GCAGTATCTCAATTCTACGAGAGTTGTCTTGCTATAAGATAAGTGATATTATAGTAAGATACACATAAGTGTTATATGTTTACATTTAATAAAAAATGCCAAAGTCAGCACGTAGTAAAAAAGCTCAGAGAAATATAGACTATGAAAAAAACAAAGTCAAGGTATTATCTGAGCAAAAAGAATACTATCAGAAAAATGCTGAAATAATAAAAATTAAGTATCATGCAAATCCTGAGGCAAAGAAGGCTGCCTCACGTGCTGACTCAAAAGCACGGTATAACAGGGATCCCGAGGGGAAAAAAACTGCCTCACGTGCTCTTTATAACAAAGAACCAGAAAAAAAGAAGGCTGCCTCACGTGCTCTTTATAACAAAGAACCAGAAAAAAAGAAGGCTGACTCACGTGCTGACTCAAAAGCATGGTATAACAGGGATTCCGAGGGAAAAAAGCTGCCTCACGTGCTCTTTATAACAAAGAACCAGAAAAAAAGAAGGCTGCCTCACGTGCTGACTCAAAAGCACGGTATAACAGGGATCCCAAAGGGAAAAAAGCTGCCTCATGCACAAACTATTATAAAAAGACCTAAAACCCAGCAGGAAGCGACCTGCTACTAATGGAGGCGGCAATGAGCCGCCTCCTAAAAAAGACAATACTATCATGAATGTAAGTTTAAAAATAAGACTGTAAGTAAAAATACTAATTAACAAGAATAAAAAAGCATTGGAAATGCAAAAGGATATAGGGATGGTATGCCAAAAAGTATACAAACAAGATAGCTATGAATGGCTAGGCACATGGAAATAGAATTGCATCCAAAGTATAGCCCTATAGCTTTTTACAACCGTAATGATGGCACGGAATGAAGATTGGAGAAAAGCTATAGGGCTATACTTTGGATGCAATTCTATTTCCATGTGCCTAGCCATTCATAGCTATCTTGTTTGTATACTTTTTGGCATACCATCCCTATATCCTTTTGCATTTCCAATGCTTTTTTATTCTTTAATAATAACAAGTGGAATATTATCAGTGACACTAATATTTCCCATAATTTCAATTTTCATTCCAAAATGTCCAACAATATTGGCATTTCTTTTGAAAAATATAAAAGGAACAAATAATTGAGAAAAATCAGGCCATATATCCAACAGAAATAGCAAAAACATTAGTGCTGGCCTTCTCCCTTAAAATTCAACCACTACCTCAGCATGGTATGGGGTTGTAACTGCATCCCTGCAGGCGAACGATGGCATTTCTATGAATCATTTAAACTCAGAAATGTTTAATATTTTTTGTAAATATTGCATTATGTGATCCTTAGTACGTTTTATTAATAAATATATTTATGTTGTTGGTAATGTTGTTGATAATATAATTGAAAAAATTTAGGTATTTTCTTGAAAAAGATTTCTTATTCAATAGAAAAATGTTCAACAAAATGTTTAACCGGAAAATTATTTTACCGAAACTATTAATATTAAACTATAAAAAAGAAGATACTAGAATTAAAAAAAAAAATTATTTACACTCAATCAGATGTGCCTTATGCACTAATAAAAATGTAATTGGCATTTTGTTGCACCTTTTAAGATTTTAAATTTTCTTATTATAATAAACGATTATTATATTGATTATAACATTTTGACAGAAGAAATAAAATGAATTGCATATAAAATATTAGAAGATAAATTTTAAATCATCCAATTATATCAATAAATACTGTCAAATTTTGTAAATAAATTTTGTAAAAAATGATTATTTAGTAAGTTGATTTTAATTTTTTTTAATTAAAAAAAAACGATTGAAATATTTTAAATCAGTAAATTGTCAATATATTTTTTATATAAAAAAGAATTATTGGATTCTTTTTAATTTGCAAAAAAAAAAAACGATAAAAAAAATTCAAAATCAGAAAATAATTAATAAATTTTGGCATTCTAAAAATTTCTTTACATATTACAGACATAATTTATGTATAATTGATTATAATGAAGTAAAACATGTTTTCTTAGCAATATTAATGAAACAATCGTTTTTATGACAAAATTGAATAAATTCGCTGATTTTGGATTTTTTTTATTGTGTTTTTTTTTTTACAAATTAAAATTAATCTAATAAATGTATTATTATGACAACATTTCTTGATAATTTACTGATTTTAGATTTTTCTTATGACTTAAAATTGTTAATTTTACTTGTCCTCGCATGGATATTCTTCTTGTTCTTTATAACAGCCAACAAAAACGAATGCTTTGTGAGAAGCATGACCAAACATGTTTTTCACAAAGTGTTTTTTTTTACACAGTTTCTTATCCTGGATAAGTCATTCATTCGCTTGACGTGATCCGGTAATAAATTTGAGAGCAAATCAATTATGCCGTGCGTTTAATGATAATTTTTGCTCAATAATTCTATAGCATGGTTGTTGACTTATCAGTTAAACTAATCAGGATTTCGTATTATTTTGAGAGTCACAAAGATTTGCTTGCTTTATGACATATTACCCCCTTTTGGGGTCATTTAATGTCAAAGGCTAATAACCATTGTTAATAATTAATTGTACATGATTATTTTACTCATACTTGTAAGGGTAATTGTGGGTTCATGCCTTTCTCAATGGTCTTATTGCATAAATGATCACTGTAGATCCACTAGGGTTTGAACTAAGATATTTATTAGTATAAATAACAAACTAAAAAAAAGTGGTCAACGAACAAATAAATGTTACCAGAGGTAAGATAAGTTACTCTTCTACCTACCTGGATAATTGTTTTGTGGTTTAACTTATTTTGAAACGTTTATTTAATTCAAAACACAAGTAGTGCCGAGTGTGTAAGTTAGAACGACAACAAAATGACCGACATGTAGCTGTCATCTTAAAGTATTGATAATCGCTCAAAAATCAAAAATGAAACAAACAGTGGAATTGCAGATTGAGAAATGATAACTGTGTGTAAGAAGTGTACGGCCATAAAACTGGTTAAGAACTTCTGATTTGTCAGCCATTATTTCCTGATTTTGTTTCTTTCTGCTTGTAATTCCACTTTTAACTGTTGACTATCAACATTTCTAGTTTCCCTGGCTCTCAACATGTACGGTTGCTTTTAACTGCAATTGCCTTTTTACCTCTCCTGTTGTCAAACTCCACTTTTTATGCAGGTAGAACTCTTCATATGCAAATTATGAATGAACATCTCAACCCTGGTTATGCCCCTTACAGCTCTTGCAAATGACATGGTCAATTGAAAGAAGGACAAGAAAACATGGAAGGAACTGATAAGCATAGATTTAAGAGAAAGCGTAATAAATACTGGCACATAGTTAAAGTAGTTTGCCAAAAGATTAAATCAGATCATGACAATGATGATGATTTTATGATGTTCCAGAATGGCGATGCCCACAAATGCATAACAAATTAAAGTAACTTGCAAGGCTACTCAACGTTGCTCAAGGCCCTAATTTCTTTAAATTAAATTACTTACAAAAAGAATTTAAAAAAATAAATAATGTGAATATTGTAATATGAAATATTTAAGTTTATTTTGAGATAAAAACAGTAATTATGAAATGGCGATACTATTAACATAAATCAGAACAGACGACTGGTGTTTTGGATAGTTCTTTCTTCCTTACCTTCTCTCTCTCTCTCTCTCTCTCTCTCTCTCTCTCTCTCTCTCTCTCGCTTTCATCCCTTCCCTCTTTCTTTATGAACAAATGTGAGTCAACCGGCGAATTGCAAAAAATTCTCATTTATTAATTTTTTTTCTTGGTGTTATGGATGACAGAAGGAAGACTTCTAAGTATGAGGATAAAAGTTCCTCTATCTTTCTTTATAACTAAGCGAAAATATCGATTAGGATTAAATATTAAAATAAATTGGAAATACAGTTTTTTATTAATTTAGAACCCAGATCAATATTTGTCTTATATGAGTGATGAAATATATTTAATTATCTACCTTTTCTTAAGAAAGCTGTTAATCACGGGATACGGGAGTCTGTCTTTACATATGATATAACCAAAGGACAAATGTACTATAATGGGTTATAAAACGAGTGTATATATATGTAAGTTGTACATTATGAGTCGCTTTATCTTGTTAACGTGTCGTTTATTTAATTTGTCGTACGTCTTCCAATATGTTATCATTTAATATATAAATGTTTCTCTTTTTGATGTGTGTATAATAGTTATCTGTACGTGTCTACATACTTAACAGTTTATAGACAGAAGGACGGATAAATATCTTTTACATTTGTGTTGGACAAAGAAGTGCATACGTTGAATCACAACCATTTTTGTCTGTTCTGACGTGCTCTTGAAATGTGGTCATGTCTTTCATGAAAAACTCAAACAACCAAGTTGTTTCATATTTACATTTATTGTGGTTGCGAGTTGCTGGTTCAGAGGTGGCACATCGTTTTCTTCTCTACAATTACATATGTTTATTTACTCAGTCCAGTGCCAGTGCTCTCATGACTGCCGTCGTCTGTCTCTACTACACAACTACCAGTTACAAACTGACTAATCTAACTTTCTACTTTCTATGCGTAATCTAAAACTCACTTCCTTTTCTGACGTCACTCTTTACGTAGCATCAAAACATATCTTTTGTTTTTTCAAAATGTATTTTGTTTATCCATTTTCTTTGTCCTAAATTCCTAAAACTACCCGATACATTCCTTTGAACTATTAAATACAAATATTTAAACTGTAAATATTTATTGCGCTTTGATAAAATTCCTTCAGACATTCTACTTTTATAAATTATAATAATCGACTATTTTACTTTCCGGTGTTTTCCGGTATACTAACAAACAGAGATTCTTCGGCTTGAAAAATATTTTTCTTAGCGATTATTTGGAGAAAATCGTATTCCAAAATGCCAAAACTCATAGAAATCGATTTTATTTTGTTGAGGCTACTTTCACTAGAATCCTTGTTTTTTTTTTTTGTTTTTTTTTTTTTTGTTTTTTTTTAAAGCAGAAATCGATATATCCTCCATTCAACTATGGATTAAACAGCAAGATTGACTAGTGCAACTAATGCAGGAGGAAAATTGATATAGCACTAGTCTTTCTCTGATTATCTTGGCATTGTTTCTTATCGACTTCTCTTTGCCACTGTACCTAAATAATGCTAATTCAGGAGATTTGTAGTTGCAGTTGTTCTATGCAGATATCTTTATAAGGGGTGTCCATTGTCTCTAGACTTTGAAAGGAGACCTCGTATTATCAAAATCGATAGTTTGCCCTAAATCCAAATATTGTAACTGTTCCAATCTTAATCTGTGTTAGGGATTATCCAGACTAACTCCATCTTGGATGTTATTCTCACAATGGTTTATGAAACCATTAGCTTATTTTAGGTGGGTCTTGCTGAACTCTATAATATCTTTATATTAAACTCTGGAATTGACATGCAATTTCAAACAAATTTCATGCGTGTGGGTATATTGTTCTCATTCCGTCATGATCAGATAGAATTTTTTAGTAAAGTTATTTCATGCATAGTATTGCTTGTAGTGAGTATTGAACCTTCAACCTAAAACTATCACATAGAAGTGATTATTACTTAATTACTTTATCCATTGTGCCACACATTCATATAATTCAAAGAATACAAATTATCAATCCTCATTAAAAAATTCTGAAACTTAGTTTTATTTATATTTTTTCAAGATAAAACCAATGAAAGATCCGATATCCTCTCCTTGCCCACCCAAAAAGTCGAGGACTGTAAGTCGCCTAGCAAGAGTCAGTTTTCAACATCGAAAGTTGAGTGAATCATTTGAACAGCACTCGAGCAATACCCACACAGTTGATTATGCCATCATGGAAACGAGACAGGTCGGTACCAATACAGCTTTTATTTAAAAACAAATTGTAAATATGACTAGTTTTTAAAATAATTTTATCTAAGTCGTCTATCTGACAACGGGCAACTCTGAGTAAATACAGCTGGTTATTTACAAATTTAAAAGTTAATAAAACACTTGAAAGTATTTATGCAATTTAAATTTCAACATTTCCTAAGATGTCCAATCATTTCTATTGCAAAGGCGATTTTTTAAACAACATATTTCTTGAGTTAACTTTCCAAAAATGTAAATATTTTCTAACAAGAAATTAAAAAAAAAACAAAAAAAACTGTGATTGTGCAGAGAAAAATATACAATATGCCAAACTTTTTTTTTTTTTTAAGTAAAAGTGTTTGGGCTTTTAGCCTGGAAGCTACCAACGCGACTAATGTTATTTTTTTACCTATATGGCCTATTTTGTTTGTGTTTTAAAGTAGTTTGAAATCTATTTATTTTGTAGTAGTTAAACTTTACAGAATAAAAATATTTACATTTTTTTTTCTATAGAAAAGCGAAGAAAATTTTATTTTTAAAATACATTTTAGTTAGAAATGTTTTTACCTTCTATATATATATATATATATATATATATATATATATGTATATATATAAATATATATATATACATATATATACACACATATATATATATACACACACACATATATATATACACATATATACACACACATATATACACACACACATATATATACAAACACATATATATACACACATATATATATACCCATATATATACACACATATATATATACACACACATATATATACATACACATATATATACACATATGTATATACACACGATATATATATACACACATATATACACACATTATATATATATATGCACACACATACACATTATATATATATATATATATATATATATATATATATATATATATATATAACGTCTTGCTTTGTCCTCGTGGGAGGTAAATAAATGCTAAAGCTTATATATATATATATATATATATATATATATATATATATATATATATATATATATATATATATATATAAGCGTTTTAGCATTTATTTATCTCCCACGAGGACAAAGCAAGAAGTTTTACACTTTGAACAAAGTTTTTTTTAATTAAAATGTGCAATAACAAGACGAGTAAGTAAAACCGTTTTTATAATAAGCAAATAGTAAATAGCAAAGTTTGTTTTTATTTTTATATAAAAAGTTGAAAAATATTTGTAAATAAAATTATGTATCTTTACATTTTTTTGTTTGCTCATAGTACAAACATGTCAACTTTTTTATTCTATATTTTATTTACAAAGTTTTGTTATAAACACACATTTTTAAATTTTAAATGAAACTGTTATTCAATAAAACCATTTTTAAATGGTAAACTCCTATTTTACCATCGTTTGCAGGCAAGTACATTTCAAAGATTTTGTTTTTATGAAAAAATAAATTATTAAAAAATTGTAAATAAAATGTATTTTAAAAATGTTTTTCATTTGCTTTCCTGCGGAAAAAGCCCGTAAAATTTTATTTAATCTGTAAAGTTTAAAAGAAATATATTCGTATATTTTTTATTACTCTGTAAAGTGTACACAATGTAAAATAGTGTTTTTTAATTAAAATGTTTTTGCGTATTACCCCTGTTTTGACGGCTTATAATGGCAACGTTAAAACTATTTGTATTAAAAAAAGCAATTTTAATGGCAAGCTTATTTTGCTATACGCCTATTTTTAATTAACAACAAGCTTTTTATAAATAAAACCGTTGTTAAATAGTAAAACTTTTTTCGTTAATAAAAATCTGTGACCTAAAAGTTATAAAAGTATGATTCAACTCAGTTAGAACTTCCGGTTCAGTTGAATCGCAAAAAGAGGGTCACGTAAACATTGTATTCTTTCTAGCCTAATTGATATTCTACTAATAGACTACCTAGTACTTACCTTTCCCAATACAATTTATATAAAAAGAATTTAACCGTGGTCTCCTTGCATCCCCAAGAAATAACTTCTACGACGGTAAATGAACTTCAACAGATTGAGTTTTCACAGCTGTCTCTCCATGATAAAGGTGAAATTAAGAAAAGAAGCCGTTCAACGCCTGATATTCAAATATCTCAGCCAGGCATTAACAACAACAAAGTGTATATTCGTAGCTTTAACGGTACCAACGGAAAAGTTACCTTTGCGGCTGTGAACTAAAAAAGGTATTGTGCTGCTTTCCTTGTTTGTTGTTAGGGGGTGATGTAACATGGACAAAAGATAGTTTCAGAACTATTAGCAAAATGAAAGACAGAACTGAAAAGTATGAGAAGCACGTTGACAATGTAGTTTCCCTATCAATTTTGGGGGCCCTAAATATTAAAGAAAAACTTAGTGAGGCCTGCAGACTTTCAATCAATCATCATAACATGAATGTTAAGAAGAACCGTGAAATTTTATCTAAAATAATAGATTGTATTTTCTTTTGTGAGAACTTTGAAACTCCCTTACAAGGACATGATGAAAAGGATGATTCAGTAAATTAAAGTGTATTTAGAGGATTTTTAAATTTTGCATCTTAATTAGATCCAGATTTAAAGAATCACTTAGAAACCAGTAGTGTCTTCAAAGGGGTTTCCAAGACTATTCAGAATGACATACTTGACTGTCTTTTACAAATATACCGTGATGAAATAAGGGCAGAAATTAGCAAAGCTTCCTTTGTAGCTGTCATGGCTAACGATACAACAGATGTGTCTGAACATACACAAATGATCATTGTTTTACGGTACGTCTTGGATGACAAAATACTTGTACGCTTTTGGGGATTCTTTATTCCAGAAAACCAAACCGCTGATGAGATATCAAAATGTATTCTACAACAATTAGATATAATCCTTCAAGGGAATCGCCAAAAGCTGATAGCTCAGACATTTGATGATGCAAATGTCATGAAAGGCAAAAAAACTGGTGCTCAGGCAAAAATAAAAGCAGTTTATAGTAATGCGCATTTCACTCTATGTTATGCGCATCAAATTAATTTAATAATGAGGAATGCAGCAAGCATTACACGAAATACTAGAATATTTATCTCTAACATTTTGGCTATTCCGACTTTCTTTTCTAGATCACCACAGCGTCTGTCCATTTTTCATGAAGCATCTGGATGTAAGCATTCTACATCCATCCGCCACAAGGTGGAACTTTAAAATACACAGAGTTCATGAAAATGTTCAAGCATAAAAAAAAAACTGTCACTGAAATTCAGTCAACATCACATGTAGATGAGACCGTTGCAGAAGCGACAGGAATTCTGAAATATTTGAACGATGAAAATTTCATATTTTGGTTTGAGCTATTTCATAAAATTATGTCTCATGTTGAAATTATTTCTCAGAAAATTAGCATATATAAAGTCAATGAATACATAACAAATTTCAAAACTGCTATTTTAGAGATAAGAAACACCAAATACTGTGAAAATCCTTCACAAACACTCAAGGGCGAAGCTAAAGAACTGTGTGACTATATACCTGTTGATATAACGGACAGATATTCTTCAACTAAACATTTAATACTTGCTAAATTGTTTTACAAGATAAGCTTTGCTAGTTTTAAGAAAACAAACTACCTACAGAAGAGATATCCTTGACAACTGAAGCATATCCCATGATTGACAAAGAAAAGTTTGAAACTGAGATAGAAATATTTTATAGTAGGCCAGATATCCATGAATATTGCAAAGTAATTTATCTCCTGAAATTTATTTTGGAAAACAATTTAAACGATGTTCTTAGTGAAATCACAAAACTTATAAAAAATTATCTTGACAATTCCCATGACTACATAAGAGATAGAACGTTGTTTTTCAACTCTGAAAAGAATAAAAACTTTTCTAAGGAACCCATGGGTTGCGAAAGACTAAATGAACTTGCAGTGCTTTCAATTGATAAAAAAGTTCTTCAGCAGTCATTCAGAAGTTAAGGAGAAAATTATCAATCTTTTCTCACAAATTAAAGGAGAATGAAGTTTACTTTCAAATGAATGTAATAAATAAAATATTCCAAATATTTACATCTATTTAGGATTCCTTTAAGTTATTGTATTTTTATACGTGTGCATACGCATAAATTATGTATATTTTTTATGTGTGTAGTATTTTTACACAATATTAAAACAATAGGTATTTTCTTTAAAACAGCACCCCCACTAATCTTAGGCACGATCCGCCACTGGTGAGGGTCCACAATAACACCTTAACTTTAATCTTAATTCACGTTAGCTTTTATTGATTTTTTTTTAGTTGAATCATATTGTGTCAAATAAATTCACCTCATAAATTCACGTTCTTATTAAAGTGAAAGCAAAAAAAAAAAAAAGAGTCGAAGCTTTAGACAATTCTCGACACAAATTTGGCATAACTCCACTTGCACCTGACACTCTTTCGAAAATAGATAAATAGATAAATAATAAAAAATAAGAACGTTACTTGTTATCGTGTCAAAAGAAGGAAAAACTCCTGCTCACGTGATTATGTGTCTTTTTAAAAACATTTACATAACCCTTTTATTTTTATTTATATATCTGTTTAAACTTTTTCTGTCAGTGTACTAGAAGGAATTCAGTTGATTACAACCCTTTCTGTGTGTTCTGTGTGTTCTTTACATTACAATAGTACAACCCTGAATCCGACGGCACAATACTACACCGTTCAATACTGTAAAACTGAAACGAAGCTGTTCTACTTGAAAAGGGCGCCATTTTCTTCTTATTCGTATTTATATCAATTCTTTGCTTTAAAAAAACTAAAGTAATTACGTGTTTACTTTTTTAATATCTCTTTTTTCTGTTTCGGATTATTTTACTAAATTAAGTAAAGTTTCATTATTTTTCAAAACTGTTTTTCTTTCTTTGTTTTTCGATATTTCTTCAATATTATTTAGCAAGAGTGTTTATTAAAATAGGCAACAAACGACTACCCGAAAAAAATAAATATACAAGAAATAAATGTTACCATAGTCAATAAATTCATGTTTTTTGTTGTTTTGAGATAGTTTTTAATGCTCTTTACTTGAAATAATTTCAGCGAACCGAAATTAAAACGAAATTTGAGGCGATAACTACTTAAAACTATACATACCATAATCGAATATTCCTCAAGCACAAAATAACGGAAAACATTAAAATATGTTTATAAATATTCCTTACGTTGACGGAACTCTCTTAAATTGTTAACACAGAATGCTCAGGTGCCCCTCCTTCAAATTGAAAACGGGGCTCTCCATTTCAAAGTCGCTGCCATTTTGATTTTTTAAATCGGTTCGTGAATTAAAAAAAATTTTTTTTTTTTTTACAAACTACTTAAAGATACAAACCAATGAACTTTACTACCATAAAAGTAACTTTTATTGACTATGGTAACATTTATTTCTTGTATATTTATATTATTATATATAACATTTTCTCTTTGTAAAGAAACATCATTTTGTTGGTCACTCTTGGCTACAAATGGACACAAAGTTGATATAAAAAATATATTTTCGCGAAAATTATCTTTACTTTCATCATATTTTGCTTAGGGTAAAATTTTTGAGTATCAAAACCTATCTCTTTACAACCCCCTCCTTTTCATAACCTATCATACTTTCATCAATCACAGTCCATTTTCTGTAGGCTGTTTTTTAACCCAGTCAACGACGGGTACTTCTGCTAGTTAAATATAAATATTTTTGCCTTATAAAATCTAAATATATTTAATAAAGCAAAATATAAGTTTTACATATCAGTTGAGCACTTCAATTATATGTTTTTTCTAAGCTAACACAAAATCAAATAATAAGTTAGTATTAATATTATGGGATTAAAACGAAAATTTTTCTTTTGTTTTAATCATTCAAATGAAATCACAGGTTGACTACTATCTCTAGAATTCTTATTCGAATTTTGATCATTAAATTATTTTGATTTTAGAAAAATATCTAAAATTTGGAAATTAAATTCAAATTAAAGGAATGTTGCTTAGTTTCTGATGATTGGTAAAATTTCATGGAAATCGGAAATATTTGAATTTTTAAATTAAAGGGCTTACCCGTAAAAACGTTTTTAAAATACTCTCAAGAAACTAAAATTTGGAAAATATTTCTTAATTGTTGCCAAATATTTTTATAATTGTCTTCAAGTCAGATTATCTGAATTTTAACAAAAATGCTTCCAGCATTCCTTTTGTGACATTCGCTGTGAGTATATAATATATACGAACTCGGGAAGGACCGATCAGCGAATGCGCTAAGCTATGGTTCTCCCTTCTAGAATCCAAAGCACGCTGAGGTTAGATGGAATAATGTTTCCATTGTGATATTTTATATACATCAAATAACAAAGAGAAGAAAAAAACAAACAAACGGCGGATTATATTTTTATTCCAAAATCACGGGTGCATCACGCGCGATTCTTCTTTTATTATTAAATGTTGAAAAGTATGGAGAGGGAGATTCTCTTGGTTGTTTTTTTTTATATAAAAAAATGAAATCTCACATTACTCATTTATATATATATATGCCAATTCAATATATTGATGCTGAAATAATAATCAATCATTCGCACATTAAATCGGAACTTGATTCCTTTTCTCTCTTTTTTTTTCTTATATTTAGAAAAATGAAATGTCACATTACTCATTTATATGTATATGCCAATTCAATATATTGATGCTGAAATAATAATCAATCATTCGCACATTAAATCGGAACTTGATTCCCCTTTTTTTGTGTTCATAGTGCATCCGCACTTCGTGATATAGAAAAGAGGAAATATCTGCAAAACGTTCTAGATCTCTTCCGAGAATCATATTGGTTGCTTTCTCTCTTTTTTTTTTTTAATTTTTTTCACGTAATTAAAACCCCCGCTATGAAAAATTCTTTTTCATACTTGTCGTATCGCCTTCCGCGTTAAAAGAAAAATGCCTGTATTTACCTTAGGTTTTCCAGGTTCATATTCCTCTTTCTTTTTTCTTTTTTTTTATCTTGATGGGGTTAAATCAGTAATTCCTCTTTTTTCTAATTCCCACGTGGTGCGCTGCGTCTATCCCATTTTTCAATCTTCGCAACAACTGACTCTTTTTGTTTCTGTTTTTTTTTCTTTTGCCGCCTTAGTTATCTCCCTTGGTCCTCGCTCCTGCTGATATTCTTTCTCTACGTTCTCTACGTTCTCTCTCTCTCTTTTGTCAACGTGCCGTTTCGACGGGTTTGTTTGCCTTTTTCGTACGGGCCCGTCACACCATCCTCCATAACAGAAAAAAAAAATTATCAAAAATTTTTTTTTTAAATCCAGTCCCTGGATTGCGTCTAATTTATTTGTTCATCTCAGCATCTCTTTTTTTTTTTTTTTTGTTTATTTCTATTTCATATCACCTGACAACGTGAAAGCGTTTATTTCTATTTCATATCACCTGACAACGTGAAAGCGTTTATTTCTATTTTATATTACCTGACAACGTGAAAGCGTTTATTTCTATTTCATATCACCTGACAACGTGAAAGCGTTTATTTCTATTTCATATCACCTGACAACGTGAAAGCGTTTATTTCTATTTCATATCACCTGACAACGTGAAAGCGTTTATTTCTATTTCATATCACCTGACAACGTGAAAGCGTTTATTTCTATTTTATATTACCTGACAACGTGAAAGCGTTTATTTCTATTTCATATCACCTGACAACGTGAAAGCGTTTATTTCTATTTTATATTACCTGACAACGTGAAAGCGTTTATTTCTATTTCATATCACCTGACAACGTGAAAGCGTTTATTTCTATTTCATATCACCTGACAACGTGAAAGCGTTTATTTCTATTTCATATCACCTGACAACGTGAAAGCGTTTATTTCTATTTTATATTACCTGACAACGTGAAAGCGTTTATTTCTATTTCATATCACCTGACAACGTGAAAGCGTTTATTTCTATTTTATATTACCTGACAACGTGAAAGCGTTTATTTCTATTTCATATCACCTGACAACGTGAAAGCGTTTATTTCTATTTCATATCACCTGACAACGTGAAAGCGTTTATTTCTATTTCATATCACCTGACAACGTGAAAGCGTTTATTTCTATTTCATATTACCTGACAACGTGAAAGCGTTTATTTCTATTTCATATCACCTGACAACGTGAAAGCGTTTATTTCTATTTTCATATCACCTGACAACGTGAAAGCGTTTATTTCTATTTCATATCACCTGACAACGTGAAAGCGTTTATTTCTATTTCATATCACCTGACAACGTGAAAGCGTTTATTTCTATTTCATATCACCTGACAACGTGAAAGCGTTTATTTCTATTTCATATCACCTGACAACGTGAAAGCGTTTATTTCTATTTTATATTACCTGACAACGTGAAAGCGTTTATTTCTATTTCATATCACCTGACAACGTGAAAGCGTTTATTTCTATTTCATATCACCTGACAACGTGAAAGCGTTTATTTCTATTTCATATCACCTGACAACGTGAAAGCGTTTATTTCTATTTCATATCACCTGACAACGTGAAAGCGTTTATTTCTATTTCATATCACCTGACAACGTGAACTGACAACGTGAAAGCGTTTATTTCTATTTTATATTACCTGACAACGTGAAAGCGTTTATTTCTATTTCATATCACCTGACAACGTGAAAGCGTTTATTTCTATTTTATATTACCTGACAACGTGAAAGCGTTTATTTCTATTTCATATCACCTGACAACGTGAAAGCGTTTATTTCTATTTTATATTACCTGACAACGTGAAAGCGTTTATTTCTATTTCATATCACCTGACAACGTGAAAGCGTTTATTTCTATTTCATATCACCTGACAACGTGAAAGCGTTTATTTCTATTTCATATCACCTGACAACGTGAAAGCGTTTATTTCTATTTCATATCACCTGACAACGTGAAAGCGTTTATTTCTATTTCATATCACCTGACAACGTGAAAGCGTTTATTTCTATTTCATATCACCTGACAACGTGAAAGCGTTTATTTCTATTTTATATTACCTGACAACGTGAACGCGTTTATTTCTATTTCATATCACCTGACAACGTGAAAGCGTTTATTTCTATTTCATATCACCTGACAACGTGAAAGCGTTTATTTCTATTTCATATCACCTGACAACGTGAAAGCGTTTATTTCTATTTC